>NW_023276806.1:182674344-182974344 GCF_003668045.3 Cricetulus griseus | reverse complement strand
TCAGACCTACAATCAAAGATCTGGTTCTTCATGTTAATTAATCCCTGCAGGGAGAAGTCCCCCAAACACGGACATTCCTGTGGTCTGCTAAGAACAAACTCATCAACAACTCATAGCAGCAGCCCACTAATTGACATGACTTTGTACTGGGTATCCTCCTATATAAAGCAAAATCACACACAGGAATCTAGTTGCAGGTCCTACTCGGTATCACTACTTCTGTACCCACAGCCTCATATGAAAGCATAGCTTCATGAGGATCCACCACATATTCCCTGCTACCAATCCAAAACCCAACAAATACATACAGAGTCAGGTATCAACTCCTGCTTAGTACCCCGTCCCAACAGCAAAAGTACCACCACACATATAGATGAAGATACGCATTCATGCTAGAAAGCTCTTCCCCTATCTATTCCTCCATGTTTTATGCTCACATCTGAAGAATAAGAGCTAAGAACTGGAGATATATAGACCCTGCAGCTATTTTACTACTATTCATGTCTACACCTCCCTATAGCCAAATGCCAGGTACATAACCACACACTCAAACACACTCATTTACCTTTGCTTGTATGAAACCATTCACATGCTCATCAACCATAGAATCAAATCCCTGTTTACCCACAACGATCTATGTGCTTGTCCTACTAGTTGTCCATCTCACTACAGCAAGCATGTACATACAAATCCATAAGAGGAAAACAAAGAGGGGGGAGAGAGTCAGAGATAGAGACAGTGACAGAGATAGAGACAGAAGTCAGAGAGAGAGAGGAGATTCTGTGTGAGGTCAATTGTTACTACTCTATTATTGTCATAGCTGTCTACTCAGGGCTGTGTCAGGTTCAGGTTGATACTGCTTCCCCTATACCCAAAGTTTCTATACACACCTAGTTTACCAGTATGCACAACATGCCATATCATAAATGTCTAGCCATACACATTAGAAACACACTCGGGCACACATATTCCAACAGACCCATGTACATATTCAATGAACTTTCACCTTGCTATCAAGTCCAGGAAGGGAGGTCCCATATGGTTAATGGAGGTCCCACATTTCTTTATGTCAAGTCCTGTGAGTCAGAGGCATCCTCAGTATAACATAAATCCCACAAACACCTTTTGGTGTTCGGTTCAGTGAGGTATCCCAAATATAGGCCAAAGTCCTCTTTTGCACACAAACACGAGCATGCATGCACACACACACACACACACACACACACACACACACACACACACACACACACACACACACACACACTGATACACACACACTTCAAATTGGATCCTCCTCAGCTTTTAAGTGCCTGTTGTAAGTAGGTGATGTATACCTGCATGGAAGAATACAAGTTTTAAAATTGGATAGATGTCATGGAGAAAACAAACCAAGATCCAGGACAATAAAATTCCATGTGTAAGGTTAATTTCAAGAAGTTCATCACAGAAAGTATCTTAAGCAGTTGAACTTGGATTTGAGGAATCTGGCTACTCTCATCAAAGCAACTCCAAGCTTAATACGACATCTTACAGGTTTCTGATATATATTATGAAGTCTTCTCTGAAAAACCATGACAGAACCTGTGTTTGTACATTTGCCTCCATATGAAACAAGAATTCCTACTATTATTGCATACAACTGTTGAATTTATGACTAAATCCATTCATGGAAAAAAGGCTTTGTTTGAGAAAAATTACAAAAAAAATGGGACTGGAGCGTTTGTAAGCAGTTATGGGGCTTGTTGTCCCACTGCCAAGGGCCTCCTAACAAATCAAGCCACATAACTCTCACCCACATTCATTAGGTCCCATACAGGTTTCTCAGTTACTGTCCAGACTCTATGATCTCCTATTCACTGGGTCTTCCCTCTCTTTAACTGAACTCAGGGACCTTAACCTCTGCTTGGTTAAGCTAATACCATTAGTTACTGGAGTTAGAAACTATTATATGCTGGACTTTGTTGACTCCACAAGGGAGGGTTTACCTCTCCTAGGAATAGCTGGTTTGGGGGTGAGATGGTAGGAAATAGGTGGATCGGGAGAAATCCAGGGAAGGGGAACTGGGGTTAGTAAATAAAAATAGAAAAAAATAGTAGAGTTGAAAAATAAGAGTATTTGTTTTACTTCTAGAGGTCTCGACAGCATTATTGCCACCCAGGACAATCAATACACAGCCTCATGAAATCCCAGATCTAGGAGAAATGATACCTTCTTCTAGGGTCTTTTAGCACATTACCATACATAGGTTACATACACACACACACACACACACACACACACACACACACACACACACACACACACAAGTAGACACTATATATACATTATATGCATATAAAGCATATATATTTATTTATAAACATTATATACATATTTGTATATAAATTAAATATATATTTATAAAATCTTTTTTAACAGAAGGATTTGTTTGGTTTAAGCATCTAGTAATAGTCTGTAGCACCAAAAGTTAAAACACAGAAACAGATATTGGGGTTCATGCTGAAGTTCAGAGAAGCAAATCAGCCAAGCCACCAGAGTGTTCTCACCTCTGACAATCATCAGACTGAAGGCATGTTCTACTGAAGCTCAGATTGCATCTACAGACTACATTGTTCCTCAAGAAATCATAGATACTCCTGAGATGGCACTGAGATCCTTATATTCTTTCTAGTATTGATTAAATGCATGAACTCTGATTCTCTTTTAGTTGATTCACTCTCATGTAGCCCAGGATGAAATCCTTGAAATCACAGAGATCCATCTGCATCTATCTCCTGTGTATTGGGATTAAATGACTGTTTCAAAAATGTCCAGATTTATGTAAATAGTGTGGCTGGCTTTGCATTATGATCTTCAGTGGCTTTATTAGATTATAAGACATACATCACCACAATAGTCAAAAATTAGCATCTCAATGCCCCAATGAGTCAGTCAATATGAAAGCAATATATACAAATTGTATTAAGGCAAACCTTCATTTCTTAATTTTCTATATTATGATTCATATTTGAACAAGCTACCAGTAAACTATATTATCACCATTTAAATTTGTAATAGAAAGTCGCCAGAGAACACAGGTAGGATAAAGGAATTCAAGTTTTTTTGGTGCCAACTGTAGTATGTCTTTGTATGTAATGAGCTATGCAAATAGTTATTCAGTTAGTATATTAAGTTAAAATTCATTAATCCTTCCTCACACTCTGAACATAGTTATTAATGAAGTTGGAAAGGAAAAATCCAAAAATGTACAACAATATGATGCTATTTACATCAACCCCTTCAGACAATATATGTACCATGGAAATAATAGGATATACTAAGAATGGATGTTATCTTAAGAAACATCCTAAGATAAAACAAATATATTTTAACTACTTGAGCAAACATTAAAAACCTCACTAGATAATTCCTCCTGTTAAATATATCTGTACTTCTACAAGTTGGTATGTAGGAAATCTAATGACCAGCAAGGAGGAAATTTGCCAATATTTCTGGTCTACTTAAACAAAGAATTTTACATTTTTACCCTTATACTCTAATAGCCATAATAGTTCCTAAAACTCATAACTGTATATTTGAAACAACACCTATGGCCCAGGGTCATTATTTTATTTTATTTTCCCGCTTTTTTATTAGAAAGAAAATTACTTTACATGTCAATCTCAGGCCCCTCCCACTCCCCTCCTCATCTGAACTAACTCCAGACCATCCCATACCCTTTATGCCCCAAGGAGGGTGAGGCCTTCCATCTTCAAAGCTGTCATGGATCCTAGGCCAACCCCCATTCTAGGATCATATCACTTCATATTTGATGGCATCCCCACACTGATCCATGAGGCCCCTAGATCCATGGATCAGTCCCATGCTGGTTTCCCAGCTGTCAGTCTGGGGACACGAGTTTTCCCTTGTTTAGGTCAGCTGTTTCTGTGAATTTCACCAGGCTGGTACGGACAGCTTTGCTCATCAGTCCTCCTTCTCGTCATCTGGATTACAATTCAGTTCAAGGTTTAGCTGTGGGTGGGTGCTTCTACTTAAGCCAGATGCTAGATGAAGGCTATAGGATGGTATATGAATTAATCATCAATCTCATTATAAGGATAGGTCATTTAAGGTAGTCTCTCCTCTGTTGCTTAGATTGTTAGTTGGTGTCAACTTTGTAGCTCTCCACATTTTCCTAGTGCCTGTTTTCTCTTTGAACTTATAATATCTCCCTCTATTTTATTATCTCCTATCTTGCCTTCTTCTGTCACTCCTCCTACTCAATCTCCTTTTCTCATCATGTCTTCCTCACTTCCCCTCTTCTCCCCGTCTCATTCTCCTAGTACCCTCTACCCACCCTCCATGCTCCCAATGTTCTCAGGAGATCTTGTCTCTTTCCCCTTCGCCAGGGGACAATGTATGTCGCTCTTAGGGTCCTCCTTGTTTACCAGTCTCTCCAGCAGCCTAGGCTGCAGGCTGGCAGTCCTTTACTCCATGTCTAAAATCCACATATGAGTCAGTACATACAATTCCTTTCTTTTTGTGACTGTGTTTCCTTGAGCATATTGGTTTCTTCTAGTTCCATCCATTTGCCTGCGAATTTCAAGATTCCATTGCCTTTTTTCCCATGGAGTAGTAATCCATTGTGTAAATGTACCATATTATTTCTATCCATTCTTAAGTTGAGGGACATCTAGGTAGTCTTGTTGACTGGGTTCTTTCCCTTACATGTGTTTCTCAGTTTCTTGAAGTTCCATTTTTTAATTGTGGATCTCAGTGTCTTTGCTACTCGTGTTATGTTGAGGAAGCAGTCTCCTGTACCAATTCATTCAAGGGTATTTCCTATTTTCTCTTCTAATAAGTTCAGTGTGGCTGGTTATGTTGTGGTTTTTGATCCATTTGGACTTAAGTTTTGTGCATGGTGATAGACATGGATATATCTGTAATCTTCCACATGCCAGCAGCCATTTATGCCAGCAGCATTTGTTGAATATGCTTTTTATATTCCATTGTACAGTGTTGGCTTCTTTGACAAAAATCACAGGTTCATAGGTTGTTTTGACTATCCTGAGTATGTTGTAACATAAATGTATAGAAGGAAGATGGGCAAGACTGGAAGGATCTCTATGGTGTAGCCTATTATCCTATCACAGTAAACAATTAAATCTCTTCCTTTCAATCTAGACTACTGGTTCTCAACATTCCCAATAGGATGATCCTTTAATAGAGATCCTCATGTTGTTGTGACTGCTGAACCATGAAATTATTTCATAGCTGTAATTTTGCTACTATTAAAAATAATAAAAATATCGGATATGACAGAGATTGAAGATCCTCCATGGAAGGCCTCACCATCGCTGGGGAGCAAAAAAAGATGGGATAGTTAGTCAATGAGGGCCAGGGGAGAATGGGAGGAAGAGGGAATTGGTATTGACTTGGAAAAGAATCTTTTTTCTAATTTAAAGTATTTAAAAAAAGGAAAAAAATTTACAAAGTCCAATATTTCTCTCACTGTGTGAGGAGCTCCAAGCTCTCCTAAAACTACTACAGGTGTTGTATTTTAAAGTTTCTAGCTAAAGAGTGAATTAAGCAACATTTTATGACATTGCTTATTTAACAAAAGTTCATTTTAAATAATGTTTGTTTTTTTTCTTTGAAACTTTCTTTTTAAAAGCCTTAAAAGAATCATAATGTATAACATAGTTATCTACAATCTACTTTTGAAGCATTCCTATTAATAATGTGGGGAAGTTTTTTGCTTAGTATGAAATTTTTGCTTAGGCTCTCTTTATCAGAAAAAGCTTTAAGCAAATAATATCAAATAGATGAGTCCAATACACTCTTAGAATTATTAGGGGAAGGTTTTTAGCTACTGTACTCATGGTAGCCTCCAAACTGTCTATATCAGTTTGAATCATGCTAGAGCCCATCTCACCATAGAGTAATGTCTTCCATTAATCTAATGAGCATTTATGCTTTTATTGGCCAAACAGTTGGTTTTATGAGTAGATGTGGACCATATCAACAGATTCTCTCTCAAGCTCTGATTCCTTTACATCTTTGCTGACTAAATGCATTCCTTGTGCCTGTTACTCAGTTACTGCTAAAGTGAAGATATGCAGAGGACAGGCAGTCCATGTGTTTACAGACAGCACTAGAGAAAACAGAATTGTTGAACATTATGTTTTTATTCCTCAATGGAAGGGATTTACAAGCTTGTCATGTCAAGAACACTGGAATGGAAGTTATATAATGTCCTCGTGATATTTTACTCTCTGTAGTGGCAATCCTCACCTGAATAATCTATTCTTATGATCGAATCCCATATAGAGTGCAATAGTCCTTGCTATTATGCTTATTACAAACTCTTACTTCCAAGAGCTGTGCTTGGAATACAAAATTAAATAAAAAAATTTAAAAATTGAAAAATATGTAAAAATTAAATGACTCAGGGTCAGAATGCAGATGATTGAAACTGCCTGGTTAACTAATTCAGGTAGAATTAAATTTTCTTCTTGCATCGCTATAGGTCATTTATCTGATGGCTGTAATGCTTTCAGGAAACCCCCCACAGGACAATGGGAACCACAGAGAAAATGTAGAGATTGAGTCAGATATAATGAAGGCTAAACTCTTAGAAAATAAGATGGTCTAAAGAAAGCAACAAAGCAATAATAAATATAAATGCTCTCTTTAAGATTAACATACAATATGTTCTCTCTCCTATATATACTCCCATTTATTTATTTTTTATTAATTTACTTATATATTTGAAAAGCTGTCCTATGAAGACACTGCTAACCCTACACAGAAGAACTGATTCTATGGTCCATGTTCAAATCAGTATGTGTCTAGTCTTATTGTGTTGAAATGCTTATGATTTCATTTTCATTTCTAAGCAACATGGAGATAAACAATTGATGTATACTGTTGTGCAATCATGCTGAGGTATCTATATTCAATATGAGTTAATCTACAGATTTGTGCATATCTTGGTTTTCAGGTGAGAGTTCTCGAACATCCATATTATCCCCTGTGAAGACCAATAATGATTATGTAACTCTTCAAATATGAAGACTAGAAACTGATCATCAGGAAGATCAAATAACATCCCAGGAAAACTGAGCCTGCGTGTTATGTAGCCACTCAGATTTCATGAAATTCTGACCCTTGTGTCTTCAGGAAATGAACATTTTGGACTTTTGCCAGGTTGTAAGCAGCTGTGAAACAGAAGAGAAGTGTTAGGACTTTCACCATATAAATTGTGCACTTTTGTTTGGTCTCACTGATACAAGTAAACATGAAGGTGAGAAATATAAAGATTTCAACATAGTGTTGGAATACTGGGAAAGAAAATGCAGTGGGGTGAGAGTATATGATAATTCCTGCTAAATTAGGCCAAATCTATGAAGAAGTAATCAAAACAAGTAACAAGTCCCTAACTCAACCTGATCCAAGTATAACTTAGATAGATTTATTTATAATAGTAATGGACAGGAGAAAGGGAAATCTTGTTGATAGCATGAAAGTTAACTGATAGAAAAATACAAACCATCCTCAAATTCACAGACAAATATATATTGAGTGTGATGTGGTATAGTGGTGTGTGTGTGTGTGTGTGTGTGTGTGTGTGTGTGTGTGTGTGTGCATATGTGTGTAAAACAGTGTGTTTATGCACATGATCAAAAACAATTCACAAGTATAAATCTATATCTACCTGCCCAGAACTGGAATTTACCAAAATTCTTCCATGCCTGACATTTTATGTTGGTTCTGATATTCTTTCCCTGTAACAGTAACATTTTAGCAACGAATCCATTTCTCCATCCTGATATATGCTGGTTTACATATACCTTGATATTGTGTTTCTTCATATATGAAGGAAACCTCAAAGTATATCCCCCATTTGTTAGGGAATCTCCAAAAACTAGTTGTCCTTTTCTTTGTTATATCAGCATTCTATTTAATGTGTCAGTTGGAATTTCCCTTGTGAAACACTACCCCCCATCTGCACTAGCAAAAGCACAGATTAGCTAACCTTATCTTGAAAATGAGTGCCTTTGCACAAGCAGACTTGCCAAGTTATTATTTATTCAAACTTAACTTCGAATAAGTAAGATCAGACAAAGAAAACCATTATTTAATAATATTCATTACTCTAATATATAAATTTACTGAGTGTGAATTTAATACATATTGTTTAAGAGCCAGCATTTTTGGAAGTACAAATACATACCTTATATAAAATCACTTCAGATTGAACAAATTGAATCTAGAGACTGAGTATATGGATTCCAGTGCCATAGAGTGGAAATACTTTTTAAAGAAAAAGGAAGCAAAAGCAGACACCACAGCTAAACATGGGGATGAATTCCTGGAATCCATTTACTGAGAGGGAGGAGTGTAGGGAGACACCCTAGCCCCTCACAATAATCCTGGGACAGGTGCCAGGTGGACCCGGGACTCGCCCATAAGGGCATGGTGAAGGAAAGCCGGGGTGACATAAGGAAAGCTTCTTAAGGGCCGTACGTGGAAACTCTAGCCCCTTCTTTCTGGCCACTCTAGCTGGGTTCCTTTGACCTCACTCTGGCCTGCGTTTTGCCCTGGTGCATTCTTGAATAAAGAAATCTTACCATTACGGGCTAATTCTCCCTAGAGTGCAGGCTGCACACAATAATCTTCAGTTGGCGCCCATTAAGCATGTCACAGGTATACCACACAACCCTACAGGACAAGCAGTCGTTGAAAGGTCTAACAGGACACTTAAGGAGATGCTCCATAGGCAAGCTGGTAACTCAAAACCCCCCAAACATAGACTGCATAATGCTTTATTAACACTAAACTTTCTTAATGCCAATGACAGTGGTCAAACAGCTGCAGAAAGACACTGGACTATGGCAAAAACTGCTGAACTGAACCAACCAGTGTATTTCAAACATGTGCTGACCTCGGTATGGAAACCTGGACATGTGTTACATTGGGGTAGGGGTTTTGCGTTTGTCTCCACAGGAGAAGAAAATCTTTGGATACCATCAAATTTGATCAAGATTCGAGTTGAGGAAGACAACACTCTCAACAAGGATGACTGACAGGTATTTACTGAGGTGTATCTCATGAACTAAATAAAAGCCTCCCAAAGGATGGGAAGTGCTTTTTTTTCATCCTCACAAGAACCCACTTCTGGAAGTCAAAGGACACTACATGTGAAGATACTTAAGGAAAGAATGTAGCTATAAACATCGAACAAAAGGAACATGCCATAAGGTAAAATTTACAGCTGTCTCTCAAATAACTCAATTTCTCTTCATTTCCTAGTCCCTATTCAATTAAATCGATGCTGGATTTAGAGTTGGATTTGGCTTTCCTACTCTAAAATCCAAGCATGTTATTTAACAACATTTTAAAGTTTCTGTGTTATATCAAGAAGCCAATTGCTGTAATACAGAATAAATGAAGATAAGAGGACTATCTTTGTCTTTTCTTGGTTCTTTCTTTCAAGGCCTACACCCTCTCATAATTGTTGTTCTTCAAGGATTGCCTTTTCCAGTACACATACATGAACAAGTGAACAATTCTCTGATGACACTTATGTTTGAGTCCCATACAGCCAACGAGAACCAGCCTGACAACAATCCCTGCATGCTCCGGAAAAAAGAATTGGACTACAACTCCTCGACTGCACTGGATTCAACTCACTCCATTTCGACTGACACTCCAACCAGAACCTCGAGTAATGACTTCAATCAACTTGAGGATTTCAACGTAGATCTTCAATCAAACAAATCTCATCTAACATGGAATAGACATAACTCATTAGAGACTTTCCCTGTACTAGCAATTTTTTTCCACAGGACCCCACATGACTACCATGGTCTCATTTCAGCAGGAAGTAACCTAGAAGATGCTATGCCCCCATTCCCCATTATTGTTTATTAGGGTAGTGTAAGCCTAGTTAAGAATGACCTTCTTATTGTTTAGAGTTGGGATTGGAAGGAGGTGTTCAAGTTAGACACCTTTTCCACATGACTTTAAGACTTAGCTGGAATAGCCATAGGATGTGCCATTGCAGATTATTGTATCTTCTTGTATTTCACCTTTATGATTGTTAGTTTTGGATACTTTACACTATTAAGTTTTAATCCTCTTTTAGACTAAAAGGGGATTTGTAGGGAGACACCCTAGCCACACCCAATAGTCCTGAGACAGGTGCCAGGTGGACCCGGGACTCGCCTATAAGGGCATGGTGAAGGAAAGCTATGGTGATGTAAGGGAAGCTGCTTAAGGGCTGCACGTGGAGACCCTAGCCCCTTCTTTCTGGCCATGCTAGCTGGGTTCTTGTGACGTCGCTCTGGCCTGAGTTTTGCCCTGGTGCTTTCTTGAATAAAGAAATCTTGCCATCACGGACTAATTCATTCTTGAGCGCACGCTGCAAACAATAATCTTCAGAGGAGTGATGAGCAAAGTGGTGAAGATCAGGCTGGAGAAACCCACAGAAACAGCTGAGTGAACTCTGTACCCCAGACCTATAGCTAGCAAACCAGAATAGGACTGAACCAGGCCAACTGAATTCGGATGTAAATTCGGATGTCTGGATAATCTATGGGGTCTCTTGTATTGGATCAGTATTTATCCATAATACTCGATTGGACTTTGGGAGCCCATTCCATATAGAGATTCCCTCTTGGCCTACATACATGCGGGAGTTCATTTGTAAAGATAAAAATTATTTAGTAATATTCAGTACTCTAATGCATAAACTTACTGAGTGTGAATTAAATACTAGTTACTAAATATACCCAAAGCAATCACTGTTGATATCTGGACTTTCCCTCTTCCCGGATCCTGGGCAACCTGACCATGTTCTTGCACCTAACTCCTTTCCATTTTCTGCCCTGTGATTTCTCCTCAGGACCAACATTTCTCCAAGAATATCTTGGGCCTGTGCCACTCCCACCTGCCTGTCACTCCCTGAAAGTCCTCTCCTGGACCAGTGACTGCTCCTGAGGGAAACATTTCTGGTTGAGAGATTACTATCCAGTTATTAACACTACTAGATGTGAAATCTAAGCTGGTATCTCATTCATGGAAGGTCTGGAAAAAGTCTCCTACAGTCTTTGTAGAAGATATTGGAAAGTGTCTCTTTCCTTCTACCTCATTGAATAGTTGAGGAAATATTAGTGAGGAGGAGGCCTCCATTGGGGCATTATCTAAATCTTTCACATCATTTGGGATAGGACCTAGCTCCACCCCCATGTATCTATATAGAGTGAGTATCCCTCCATAGGGATGGACCCCAAAAGACCATTTGTGCACTAGGGATGAATACAGATGTCACTGCCAGAAGTCCCATGGACTTCCCAAGGCTCCCAGCTGGCACTGACATTCATGGGTCCTTGGTTGGGCCTATGCTGGTTCCCTAGCTGTCAGATGGGGTCGCTGAGCTCCAACTTGTCAGGCCATTTGTTTTTGTGGGTTTCTGCCACCATGGTGTTGACCCCTTTGCTCATCACTCCTCCATCTCTACAACTGGATTCCAGGAGTTCAACACAGTGCTTTGCTGTGAGTCTCTGCTTCTGCTTCCACCTGCTATTGGATGCAGGCTCTATGATGGCATTTAAGATAGTCATCAATCTCACTATACTGAGGAGACATTGCCTGATGACCCTTTCACTCAGGACAGACTAGATATTGTGCAGACACAAATCAGTCCTTCAGAAACCATCTATTTTAACAAGCCTCGAAGAGAAGAAGTGTGGGGAGATACTTTCTTCATGGGATGTCCCTGCACAAACAGCACAGAGCAACCCAAGACTTCTCTGTCCCTGAACAGAAACACAGGACAATATGATGTATGTCAGGCCCTGATTTTTACCCTTCAAATGCAAGGTGTGACACACACACACACACACACACACACACACACACACACACACACACACACACACAGTAAGTATCAGATATTTCAAGTTGTATCCTACCCTACAGCATAATTCACACACATACAAAGAGATATCAGGGCCTATTGAGTTCCAAACCCTGAATAGTCAAATTATATAAACACAAACAAAGGGGAGTTAGAGGGGGAGGGAGGAGGAGAGAGAGGGAGACCAATAGGAGGTAGAAACAAATGCACATGAGGTCAAGAGAAAGAAATGTGTGTGTTGGATCCAATAAGTGTCCCATCACCAATAGGTGAATTCCCCCAAAACATACACTCACAGCAGATCATGAAGGAACGTCCTGATACATTTCCATTACTTTAAAACCAAAACTCTCTACATAGGGCAAGGTGTCAGGTTCTTCAGTGTGTCCACAGCCTTAAAGCCACAACCTCCTCATGCAGAGTTTGGAGTCAGATACTGCTCAGAATTCCCTCTTCTATAGCCGCTGACACAAATATGCACATACACACATGGGAGATGACAGGTCCTTTGAGTTTAAACTCCTCGATGTTGTGAAATCTAAACTGGTATCTCATTCTTGGAATGTAGGACCAATGCCCTGCCTTGACACATCAGATAAGAGTAGTCATATGACCACTGATCAGCTCCCCTCCAAGAATTTATTTATTTCCATAAGTAAATTTATTTAGAGACAGTGTTTCCTGTAGATCAGGATGACCCCAAACTCTCTATGTAGCTGCACCTTGAACTTCTGTTCCTTCTAAATCCCATGAGAACTTGGAATACAGGCATGTGCTTCCAACCCTGATAAATGCCATCATCAGAACTGATTACATGGCATTTGTGTGCTCAGTAACAAGCTCTGGTACCTCCTCCTTTTATTGTTGTTTGGAAATGTCTCATGTGCCCAGGATGGTGTTCTACTCTTGTTTCATAACAATGAGAAGTAGTAGGGAGTATCCATCCATCTTCAATGGTAAATCTGCTTAGTTCATGGCTGGAAAAAATGAAAACCATACATTTAATTAAAAGTTTCTGTTCTCATTACATATCTTTCTATAGGAAAACATATCTGGTATTGTAAACCTAGAGAACAAAACTTGACTGGGGTGGTCATGGACTAGTGAGTAGAAGAAAACTGCTACTTCCATTTTCTTAAACCAGTGTGATATCTAACTGTATCCCAAATGTGTATCCTTGTACACAGAGTTAAATACAGCAGCTGACCCTCATCAAAGCACCTTCCTTTTGAAATACCAGACTTTTACACAGACCTACACCTGGTCAAAATGCAGAGAAGAGACTATGCCATGCTAAAACTAGACCCCTGAAAGTGACATTATGTGCTTTATCGAAAAGATTAGTTCTGCCTCTCAATAAAGTGGTTACAAATGCAAGACAATTATGACATCATCAGTTCACATAAAAATGAAATCAGGGTCAACAACATATGGAACACTACCAGAAGTGTTACAGGTTATCAATACTCTAGAGGACAGGGAGAATCAGTGTCCTCCAGGGACAAGTTCCCACTTAGGTTGTTCAGTCCTAAGTGGACTCTTTTCCATTCCCATACAAAAGAACAAACTAAATGTACTCAGTAGGTGAGAAATATATGTGTCTATGTATGAACACAACGCCACACATATGCATGCATTTTACTAATTAAAGGGTTCATGTTTGGGGCTTATATGGGATAAGCTGAGGCACAAGCAGGAAGGAAGTTGGCATGAGAGAATAGATGTAATATTTACGTGTGATGTTTTAAAAAACACACAAACACCAACTAATCATCAAAGAACTGGTGACAGGTTAGGCAGGAATACTAGGGAAATGTAGAAACTGTACCCAGGACTTTGAGGACTAATTCACCAAGTGATTGACAATGTTCTCATAAAGAATAACACAACATGTAAATAGAATAAATTTTGGAAGTTTCTACAACTGAGAAGTAGATATTTTTGAATTAGAATGACCCACCACAAAAGCATTGAGAGGAAGGAGAAATTTAATGAGGAACATAATGTTTTGGACTGATTAGGTTTTGTATTGTTTTAATTACAGAGTATTGATGACCAGTGTAGGCACATTAAGCCATGACTGGCTAATGATGTAGTTTTCCTGCTGACAAATAAAGGGGTGAACACAGATCTAAGTACTTGGATTAAACTAGAGATTAAAGGGGCTCCAAGGAAAGGTCAGCATGCATTGACGGTCTTGAGATTCAATCAGAGACTGGATTTATTGTTTGTGACAATTAGTACTTTAAAGGCAGAAATTAATGAGGTCCTGTTGATGTTCCATTTATGGGCGATCACAAGTCATCAGTTCACAGATATTGCCTGATGACGTTGCATTCAGAACAGACTAGAACCTGTTCAAACACCAAAAGACTTTCAGAAACCAAGTCTAATTTCAGGACTGAAATGAGACCCTGGTAGGGGAGTAGTGTGGCGAGATAGGTGCCTGCTGGCTGTGCTGTGTACAAAAGGCACAGAACAAGCAAAGCCTTCTTCTCTAAGCCTGCTGTCACAGGACTCCTATCTGTTCCCCACGTGGCGGGCATTTGACAGTTCACCTTAGAGCAGACACAAGTCACGTGACTTCGCCTGACCAATCAGAGTGCCCAGATTGGCATCGCAATCTGACTGGCTCAGTTCAGTAACTCTCACCAATCAGGTTCCAGCTCAGGATGCACAAGCTGCACGAGCTGGGTGGTCAAGAGACAGTTGGTGCCAGTCCTGCAAGTGAAGGCAGAGCGTTCACTTCGCTGACACCAGTGCCCCAGGCAGTGTGCACCCACAGTGCTCAAAGCTGTGAATTTGGAAGAGGATTTTCTGTTCAACTCAAGCAACACCAGGTACAGCTTCCTTGGCTGCTGTATTCCAAGACTATTTTGTTTTGGAATTGGTCATGGGACCCAGAATGCTCTCTTTGTCATAAACACTTTCGAGTGTGGATTGGGCCACTGGACATTGTTCCTATTGGCTGACTCATCAGGAACCGAGCCTGGATTTTAAACCACTCAGTTCTCTTTCAGTTCTCTTTCACTTTTATCTAAAGAGTCAGGTTGCTGGGACAACCAGGCCTCTTCTCAGAATACTGTGGACCATCCCAGGGTGACTGCTGTGCTATTCCTATACCTCGATGTCCAAACTAATATTCCCCAATTTTTTTTTTTTTTTGTATTTGAGACCGGGTTTCTTTTTGTAGCCTTTAAGCTTATCCTGGCATTTGCTCTTTATTTAGCCCAGGCCTTCTTGAAACCCACGGAAACCTGCCTGTCTATGCCATCCAACAACTAGGAGAAAAGCATTTATCACCACCTCCAGGCATGTTCCCTCAAAATTTACATTTTGAGTCTCGTATGTCACTCATAACAAAGTTATCTTCATTTGTAACTGTTTTCTGGAAAATAACTTAATCACACTCTTGAGGATAAGGGCTTTTTACACTATATCTACATTTTTTCATTTGTTTGTTTATTTGTTTTGTGTATTTTTTTTTTTTGAGGCAGCGTTTCTCTGTGTGCTTTGGAGCCTTTCCTGTGGAACTTACTCTGTAAATCATTGCAGCTTAGAATTTACAGAGATCTGCATGCCTCTGCCTCCGGAGTGCTGGGATTAAAGCCTGTGCCTCTATTGCCTGGAACCTTACATTCATATATTCATTTGGAATTTTTCCTATTGGATCTGTCCCTTTGTTGTTCAATCATGAACTCATCTTGAGTATGAACATGACCTTCTTTATATTCAGTTGAAATTGCTGAGTGTTTCAGTGATTTCAGTAAGAATTGTCATGTTCAAGTGCATAAACTGTTGATTTATAGTTTCTGTTATTTTCAAGTTAGGGTGATTTGTTCTGTTTACTTATTTTGCTCAGAGTTATTGATCTGTCTGTGCACAACACAACTTTCAGGTAGTCAGAGGAACATTGAACATTGGATATCAGTGATTTTTTTTCTACAAATGGTATCACTGAAGGAAAACTGATATCCACAGGTCTGGCAGAAGGCTCTTTCAGCTTTTGTAGAAGATATTAGAAAGTGTGTCTTTAATTCTCCCTTATTGAATAGTTGGAGAAATATCAGGGTCAACTCTTTTAAAAGTCGGGTAGTTTACATACATGAATATATATCATAACAGGCTTTTATTCCTTTAGACATTTCAACATTGAAAACCTTTAAAAATACATATTTATTTATTAAAAACAATCTTGTTTTACAAACCAATCTGCCAGTCCTCTCCCTCTCATCCTACCATGTCCATCACCAATCCCCCATCCACACCCCAGGGAAGATGAGGCTTCCATTGGGGGGTAATCTAAGTCTGTGCCATCATATGGGACAGTACCTAGGTCCTCCCCTATGTATCTATATTGAAAGAGCATCCCTCACTAGTGAATGGTCTCCCAAAGACTATTTGTGCATGGGGATAATTACTGTTTCCACGGCAAGAAGACCCATAGACTGCCCTAGGCCCCCAACTGACACCCAATTTCAGGCTGCCTGACTTGGTCCTATGCAGAGAGAGACAGGGTGAGAGAATGATAGAGAGAGACATCTCTCTCTCACACAAACAGTGATTTTTTTCTCTTCCTGCTATTTATAAACATCTGTGTAATAAAAAAGTATGTCTCTCTCACTCACACACAAACACACACACACACACAGAATCTCTCTCACACTTACAAGGCTTGTTTTTCATGCCTGCTAGGTATAAACATCTATGAAATACAAAAGAATATCTCTCTGTATCTGTCTGTCTCTCTCCTACTCTGTCTCTGTGTCTGTCTGTGTCTGTCTGTCTGTCTGTCTGTCTCTCTCTCTCTTGCACTCACTCTCATCTTCCCTCTCTCTCTTTCAGAATGATGTGTCAGTTTCTGACTGCTAGCTCTCCTTCCATTAAGGATACACTTTTGTGCAATTGTTTTGATGATTTCCCCTTGCCAATTACTACCATAACTTCCCTCCATTTCTAGCATCTAATATTATGATCTTCCTTTCTTTCTTAAAAAAATAAAACACAAACCAAAAGAAAATCAACACAATCTATACCTATAAAATTCTAGAAAAGAAAATGAGCACAAACATCTACCACATATCTATTGAGCTGATTTATGTATTTGCCAATGTTTCCCAAACTTGTGTTCTATCAAGAGAAGTGGTTAAGATACCCAGTGAGAATTCATTGGAGGAAACTTATTCTTCCTTTGCCATCAGGATAAAATTGCAAGTGTGTCCTTTGTTAGTCAGAGAAACCTGTTTTCACTTCCCCTTTCATTGCTAGACCATCCAACTGGCTTGAAAATTTGCATGGTTGAGTACATTGCGGCAGTCTGTGCTACTTTTTGGTTTTTCTGTCCTGTTGTATCTGGAATACACTCTTCCTTGGAATCAACTATTTCCTCTGGCTCCAAGAGTCTTTCTGTTTCCTCATCTCAATAGCTCCCTGAACCTTGAGGCATAATTTTCATGACGCCATCCCATTTAGAACTAAGTATTACAAAATCTCACATTTCCCCACATTGTTATGAGTCTGTGGTAGTTCAATATCCTCTGACAGAGTTTCACTGGAGTGGGCTGTTTGAAACATTAATCTCTCAGTATGTCAAGAGTCATTTTATCACTATGCTCCTTTAGCAGGGTAATAGTACTGGGTTTGTGCATAGGCCCATGACCTATCTGCTCATATTTTTGGATACTTTAGCAGTGTCAGTTATGGCTTATATCTCCTAGAGAGGGCTTCAAAACACATCACAGAGTAGTTGGTTATTGACAAACAAACTATTATTGTTTCAGTCTATTTCATCAATTGGTCACTGTTGTCCTAGGGTTTGTAGCTGGGTGATATTGATGATTGTCTTTTTCCTTCACTAGAATGCAGAGAATATTCCTATGTCATGATTGAAATTCAGGAGTGGAAAAGCTTCTAGATATACACCAGCTCAACATCTCCAAGTTGGCTGAAGATACATTTGTCTTTCTTCAGCAATGAGGCCTAACAATAAGGTTGCATATATGCAATAGTTTTAGCAGTATGGCTGAGTTTCAGAGGATTTCCTAGGGCACATCTTCAGCTCTTTATTTAGATAGAACCTTATCATGTCACTGAACCAACATTCTTTTCTTCAGATGTTTTTCTCAATGAATATAGAACTTTGTTTCTCTTTATTAATCTGCTTAGTTTTTATATGCCCTCTTTTCAGTTTTGGAAGGTTATAAAAGGTTAGAAAGTTACCATTTGCTCCAGCTTTCCATTTCATGCCAGTATACATTTTAACAATACATGCAAAAGAAGAATTGAAGGAACCAGAGTGGTCAGGGATAGCACAAAGAACATTGCACATAGAGAAATTAACAGGCACACATAGGTGCTCACATAGATATTGGAGCCTGTAGACACCTTACCCGGGCCCTATGTATATATGTTATTGCTGTGTAGCCAGAGGTCATTCTGGGTTTCCTAACTGTGGAAGACTAGTGGTCACTGATTCTTTGGCATACTTATGCTACCCTTTTCCTGCTGCTGCTGAATTGCCTAGTCATATAGTAGCATATTATTCCATGTTTGGGTGATGTTCCTGGGAAGCCTGTCCTTTTCTGAGGGATTATGTAAAGATGGTAAATCGGGGGAAGACAGGGGAGAGTCTGCGGGAGGACAAAGAGGGGAATATAAGGTCAGTGTATAATAGATGAAGAAAGAATAAAAAAAATACTAGGAAATGAGCAATTGGAAATAGAAATGCGTTGACATCATTGGTTCCTAGATAGCCTTTTTATAATATCACTATAGAGAGAAGAAAAAAACATTGGGACATTACCATCATTTATACTTACAGATGCACCGGGAAACAACATACATGTAATAACTTCCATCTAAGAAACAATGTCAAATCAGATAAAAAATAATAGAATAAAAATGTAAACTGAATAATCAAGTATCAAATTATCTAATCTATTAAAAGAATAAAAACTTCAAAATAAGTTGTAAATGTACATATGGTTTAACATACATGATGATATCCTGGATATCTGAGAAACGTTACATGAATTGAGTTTCATGATAGCAAATGACTATTACCTAATACAGAATAATTTTCTAAATTGTTTAAAATCCATTTTTTAGTATGGTGTTGACAAACATGATATCATTTTCACCAAATGATGTCAGAGTAAAATATGCAATTTGGGAACAGGAAAAATGTGTAAATCAGATGGCATTTAAGGGCTTACCATATATTGTGGTAATGGAAATTATTTTCTCAAAAAATTGCCTTTCTTTCTCCTAGGATAGGAGAACATCTGTTAAATTATTTACCAAGATCATGTCCAATCCCTCTGATTTATTTCATCAGGAATGTTGATTTTCAGGTAGTATTCGTAACTCTATACTTTCATTAAGAAAGTTTTTCAAGTATTTATAGTTGTATGATTTCCATAGGTTATTTAGGTTATTGAGAAATTAGTAGTAACCAAGAAAGAAAAGTTTATTGCCAAGAATGGTTATGAAGTAATTTGATTTGCATAGATTGGTTAATACATTTTTATCTTCAGAATTGTTTGGAGAAGGGACAGCATATATTCTCCATATCAAAAGGAAACCCCCTGTAACTTGGCAAAATAAATATTTCTAAATAATTCTTTACATTCCAGCCATTTTTGGTGTAAAAGCACCATAGTTTGCCAATAGATTTAAACTGTGTTTTTCTCCGACTTAATCACTTGGGTAAGGTTGTGTCTGTGTTGTTTGCCCTTTACAATAATAAAGATTCTATGACTCTGCAATGTTCATTATTGTCTATTTACATAGATTCAGTTCTCAACTTCAGTATGGTTTCCAGATTTCTTTTGGGTGGGGCTTATTTTACGTACATTTTTTGTGAACCATTAGTTCATAGTCAATTTGCCTCACATCTGACACACTTTTTCACATAGAACCTGAAAGGTATAAAATTTCCCTAACACCTATTTTTCTTTGTTTTTAATCTGGTTTTCTCTGTTGGTGTTGACATGAATATTACCAATAAATTCACTAACAAGAGCAGTGAGAAGTTGAAAATACAGCTGGATCTGAAGGCCAGTGCCTCTGAAGAGGAGACACTTTCAGATCACTATGTCATCCTCAGGAGCCTTGGCAAAGGGAACTTTGCTGAGGTGAAGCTTGCCTACCACCTTCACACAGAGATGCAAGTTGCTGTCAAGGTCCTAGAAAATGGAACCAAAAATGAATTCAGCAGAAAACCCGAAATCGACATGTATAAAACGTTGGACCACCCATATGTTATCAAGCTGTTCCATATCATTAACACCAAAGAATACACCTACATGGTGTTGGAACATGCTGCTGGTGGAGATCTGGTGAGCTATATTGGGAGGGTGGGCCGTCTGCAGGAGGAGCAGGCCCAGCACATTTTTACACAGCTGGTGTGTGCAGTTCACTACTGCCATGACAATGACATTGCACACAGAGACATCAAGCTAGATAATATCCTGCTTGATGCCAAAGGCAACATCAAACTGTGCGACTTTGGCCTGGCTACCCGAGTCACCCCCGGCCAGGGTACCAAGGGCTTCTGTGGAACCCTGGAATATTGTGCTCCAGAGTTGTTCTCTGGCAAGGAATACGATGCAAAGGCAGTTGACATCTGGAGCATGGGAGTGGTTTTATATACAATGGTGACTGCATCCTTTCCCTTCAAAGCCAACACCTATTCAGACATGAAGGAGGAGATGCTGGATCCCAAGTAGCACCTCCCTTACACCCTTTCCCAAAACATAGCAAACATCCTTGTGCAGTTGTTCACTGTGAAGCCTGAGCAGAGGCCCAAGATATTTGACATTAGGCAGCACCAGTGGCTCAAGATGAAGGAAGAATTTGGGAAAATCACACCATCCTTAGAGGCACTCTGGAACACCCTGAATCCCAGCATTGTGGTGGCTATGGGGAGAATGGACTACCACCCCAAGGACATTAGTGCTTGTCTACGTGAGAAGAAATTCAATAACATCATGGCCACATACCTAATTTTAAACCACAAGTCACCCTGTGACCACTATAAGTATGCTGCGAAATTCTTGCCGGCCCGTGTTACTATGTCCCCAGGCAATGCTCTCACTAGCTTTCCAACTCAGAGGGGACTGAGTGAGGTTGCTATTCCCATTTTGCTGGAGGAACACCAGATGCATGATGAGAAGGGATTAAGGAAGAGGAGGATGATAAGCCTGAGCATGCCTGCCAACTTGTGCTGCCAGCAGATGGGAAACAATCATCCACACCCAGCCCCCAAACTTGTTCGTAAAGTTAATTATGTCAAGAGCAGGTGTTTGGCGCTGGATGGGATGATTTCCAATTGCTCATCCTCAAGATCCCTGTCCTCTGAGAGCCCTTCTTTTGCCTCCTTCTTCTCCTGTGAAACACCCCAGGAAGGGAACACCCCCAACAATAGCTCAGACACTCAGAGTTCTGGGAGCTACAGGGTGGTCCCTCAATTTGTGAACACCACTGCCACAGATGACATCCAGAGAGGTTCTCTTCATCAAAGACAACATCAAAGGACAGCTATGGTGATGTCCCTCCTGAAGGCATACCCCATATCCAGAGATAATCCCTTCAGGACACATTAAAGAACAGCTTTGAAGATGTCCCTTCTGAAGAAACAACTGCAATCCAGAAATCCATTCAGGAAACATCCAATAACTGCTTTTATGATGAACCTCCTGAAGACATTGATGAAATCCAGAGATCTTCTCTTCAGCAGTCATCCCTGAAGAGGTTTGTCAATGTCATCCTTGAAGGCATACCTGGAATCCTGATATGTCACAGCTTTGATGATGTCCTATCTAATTACATATGTGAAAACCCGAGATCTTTCCTTCAGGAAACATTCAGTAATATCTTTGACGATGTTCCTCCTGAAGAAATCTCTGAAATCCAGAAACCTTCCCTTCTGGCTACCTCTAAGAACAGCTTTGAAGATGGTCCTCCTAGAGGTGTAACTGCAGCTTCTGAGAACCGTCTATCCCGAGCTTGGAAGAGGGTGGAGAATTGGAAATTGTCTGAGACGACTATGTTGCTGTGTGCCAGCCTCCAAATGAAGTCATGTTCCTCAGAAGGAAGTGGAACCTGTGGAATGGAGAGCAGTACAGTCACACAAATGGAGCTCCATGGGGTGCCGTAGATGCACTCCTGTGATTCTTAGTCTATATATTTTCTAAAGTCCTCTGCAACAATCAAATATTATTTAGCTGAAGGTTGACAACAGATGATGAGAAGCAAAGGTTGCAGAGGCATTAAGAATTAATTAGTTAAAATAGGAAAGGATAAGAGGGGATTCAAAGTTTTGGGGAAAGAAATCTCCCAAGGCTATGGAAGAGTGTGAGGGGAAGAAACACTTGAAAATGGAATTTACAGAAAGAAGTAAGAGTCAAGAATCTGAACAACATATTCCAAATTATTAAGATGGTGTTTTGCCTATGTCTCCATTTTCTGAAGTGATAAGTCTCTGTGAAGGTTGAGACATGGGATAAGAATTTTCCTAGTGTGATTGAGACAGCCATTGTTGGAGTCTTGCAGGTTGTTAAGATGGCAGTTTGTCTACTAACCCAGGAGACAAGTCCAGTACAGGAGGAGGTAAGTCATCTTCTTCCACAGGTTCTACATAGAAACCATAGTTAGCAAGGGTAAGTCCCATGGATGGACTTCCATAGCATTCTCCTCGGAGTGAAACATGCCAAAATTCAACTCCAATCTGCCCCTAAATTAGAAGTCCTGATGGGATAGTCTCCATGGATTAACCACAGCAATATTTATTTTCTTTCCTTACCTTGAAGATGAGGTCCAAGGTAGATGTTTTGTCACACTGTGGGAGAGGTGAGCTCTTCTTCCTCTGGCTCCCTTCTTTGCTGTCCTGTTTGCAGCCTACCTACATCCCTTTGTCCCTCTTATCTTTGGAACCACAGTCCCACTGCATGATGCTGTGTCTTTTGGCTGTTGGTGAAGGACCCCTTACTGGGGGGCATTTGTCAGAAACAAATTTGTCTCCTAACAGGAATGTGAGAACAAAATGGAAGGAAATGGGTATCACTGTGGATGGAAATCAGGGATATTGCTCCACCTTGGAAGGTAGGTATTGCTTGCCTGTCTTGGAACAAAGTAGAAACATGACTTAGTCCACAGTCTTGAAAATACTTTTCATTCATATCCAACTTCTGAGGTCAGACATAGACTGAACCTTTTGATTATAGAGTGGAGGAATTCAGCCAGACCTTGTACTTGGTTGTCCTCCTTCGAAAGTTGCCTTTAAGAGATGTTATGGACACATTCCAGGCAGATCACTCCTGTGTGCAATGAATAGAGGCCACTCAGGGAGGCACAGAAGGACAGGACTCATCTGTGGGCATCTTATGGCTAATGGCAGCACTGAGACAACCACTCTAGTCCTGTTGTATGACTGGTGTTTCTGTGATCTGGTCTACCCTTGACAATGATCTACAGACACATAAGCATGAGGCTGCCAAAGCCAGCCTTTTACAATTCCAAGGAAAATGGTCATTGAGTTTATGATGCAGAAGGACAAAGTCATAATGAGAGACGACACAGTCATTCATTGAGAGGGGTCTTGGCATAACTTGTGGCAAGCAGAGCATCTTTCCCTTCTCACACTATATTGCCTAAGTTTTATGGAGGAACAGTTTGTGTAGAGCAGGTGAACATCTAGTCACATCAGTACAGCAGGACAGTCAATCTGAAACTGGCCAGTTACTTACTATGTACTGGGATGAGGAACTACATCCATGAGGGTGGACACAGCCTTGCAAGGAAAACTAGCACAAAGCTACTGAACTTCTTGCTTGTGTGGGCATAGCTGCTCTATATCACTGGCTGATTACTAAGGATAGTTCCTATGCTAGTGTACTTTCTGAAGACAGGCCCTGGCAAAGGGAACCTTGGGTGCTGTAGCCTGGATAGTCTAATGCAAGACAGATGACCTAAGAAAATCACTGGCTCTAGACACAGGTTCTTGTGATTAAGAAGGCAGTACTCAGTATGAACAGATGTGTTGTTCATTTCTGTTTACTTACATTGGCATTGATTCAGATGGGAACTTTGTGTGTCCCTGCTATGAAAGTCATGTTCCTGCATTTATTCTTTTTTGAGAGAACAGATGTCATCTGAGGCGCCCTATTGCCAGCCCCATTCTCCCTCACATTTTGTCTGTTGGATGGAGAAGGAGCCCGTGCAATCAGTCCCAGTTACTTATAGCAGGACTTTCATAAACATTACCCCAAAACTATCCACAGGTATCCTCCTCACAGCTGACAGTGAGTCCTTGAGATACTCTTTTGGACATAATGTGTTGTATTTGGAAATACTTAAATATACCTATTGGCTTGTTGGCACTGCCAAGATGACCAATTTGGTATGGGTGGGTCACACGGATCCCATAGGTCTACTCCAGGTCTGTTAATGGCAATCTTTTCAATATTTGCAGGGTCTTTTGGACAGGATCTTTAATGGAAGCTGATTTTCACCAAGTATGTATCCTGACTAATTTAGACAAGAGGTCCTTAGCTGTAGTGCAAAAAAAGAGACAACCTATGTGTAAACATGTTGATTGCAGGATAATTTCCTCCTTGACCCCTATAGCATGATTCCTGCAAATTACCAGGCAACCAGGAGAAATTATTCCCTGAAATCAGACATCCTGAAGAGACCCTAATGATATTGGATACCATCAAATTTAACCAAGATTTACATTGAAAAATAAATGCTCTAGAGGAGGATAAATGACAGGTAATCCACCAGGGTATATCTCATATACTTCCTGAAGAGACCCTAATGATGTTGGCCTAGGGGAGGTCAGTTTAGAAGACAATGGGCATTATACCTGCCTCTTAAGTCTTCCACTTACACTAAAAGTAAACCTGCCATCCACACAGATCTTCTCCTTGGGGACCTTGGAACTCTCACCAAGCTGTTACATGGGTCTATAATATTCTGTCTCTTGTAGGTGCTCAGCCACATCGTGAAACACATATGCTGTGGATTCCTGAGCAGAGGATCCGCATACTGAGTTCTGATGCCCGTGAAGAAAAACTTTGGATACCCTCAAAGATATTCAAGAATCAAGTCTAAAAGGAATAATCTTTAGATGAGCAGAAGTCACAGGTAAACTACCAGGGTACAACTCACAAACTATATAGAAAGCTCCTAAAGACAGTAAAGTGTTTTATTTTTATCTTCACAGAAAAACTCATCTACATAAGCCAAAAGACACTGCATGGGTAGATCCTTAAGATGAGACGGTAGCTATAAGCATCAAAAAAAAAGGATTATTCCATATCTTTAATTTACAACTATCTCTCAGAGAACTCTGTATTTCTTTATTTCCTAGTCCCTGTTCAATTAAATCAATGCTGGTTTAGAGTTGGATTTGGATTTCTGCCTCTAAATCCAAGCATGTTATAAAATAAACTTACGAGTTTCTGTATTATATTAAGAAGCCAATTGATGTAATACAGAATAGGAGAGAAATTGGGAACTATCATTTGTCCTTTTTTGGCTCTTTCTCTCAAAGTATACATTCCCCAATAAATGTTATTTTTTTCCTTTTGTTGCCTTTCCTGGTATGCATATATATTCAAGTAAATTTTTCTGTTTACATTTATGTTTGAGTCCTACACAGCCTATGAAGAACTTCAAACAACAATCCCTGGATGCTCCTGCTTTCTCTGTCTCTCTTTCTCTGCTCTCTTTCTCTGTCTCTGTCTCTGTTTCTGTCTCTCTGTCTCTGTCTCTGTGTCTGTCTCTGTCTGTCTGTCTCTCTCTCTCTCTCTCACACACACACACACACACACACACAAACACACACACACACACACACACACACACACACACACACACACACACGCACGCACACACTAGTCTTCCCTTTCAGAATGATGTGTCAGTTACTTACTGCTAGGTTTCCTTCCATTAACCAAAGCACCACTCTGGAAAACAATTTCAGCACCTACCAAGTCTATACTATTTTGTAACTAAAACCCTCACACTATACATTGTTGTGTCTGTTTCTACCAGGTATTTTTTTCTTGCACAGCCGAAGCCACACATATAGTAGGATTTAGTTCCTGCTAATTGTCACCTCTCCTAGAGACAACTGTACCAATTCAAATATAAAACAGGTATCAGTCTTTCATTGTAGCCTCTTCCCTACTGCTGAAGCTCCCAATAAAAGGATAGGGGTCTGCCTAAGACTGAACTGGGGGCCCTAAAATTGGGAGTCAGTGGAGAGGCCTGGGCAGTCTCAGATTTTACTGGCAGTGGAACCAGTATTTTTTCCCAGTGCATGAATGTGCTTCGGAGCCCATTAGATATGGAGGGATACACTTTTGTGCAATCATTTTGATGATTTTCCCCTTTCCAATTACTTCCATACCCTCCTTCCTTTTCTACCATCTATTGTTATGATCTTCCTTTCCTTATTAAAAAAAATTAAACACAAACCAAAAGAAAATCCACACAAGCATCACAAGCAATCAATACCTATAAAATTCCCCAAAGAGAAAATAAGCACAAATATCTACCACCTATCTATTGAGCTGATTTATGTGTTTGCCAATGTTTTCCAGATTTGTATTCTATCAAGAGAAGTGGTTTAGACACACAGTGAGAATTCATTTTAGGAAACTTATTCTTCTTTGCCATCAGGTTAAAATTGCAGGTGTGTCCTTGGTTAGTCAGGGAAACCTGTTTTCACTTCCCCTTTCATTGCTAGACCATCCATCTGGCTTGAATATTTGTATGGTTTTCTGCATTGCTGAAGTCTGTGCTAGTCCATGGGTTTATCTGTCCTGTTGTATCTGGAATACACTCTTCCTTGGAATCAACTATTTCCTCTGGCTCCAAGAGTCTTTCTGTTTCCTCATCTCAATAGCTCCCTGAACTTTGAGGCATAATTTTCATGACGCCATCCCATTTAGAACTAAGTAGTACAAAGTCTCACACTTTCTCCACATTGTTATGAGTCTGTGGTAGTTCCATAACCTCTGACAGATTTTCACTGGAGTGGGCTGTTTGGAACATTAATCTCTCAGTATAGCAGTATGTCATCAAGAGTCATTTTATCACTATGCTCCTTTAGCAGTATAATAGTAATGGGTATTTCCATAGGCTAATGAACTATCTGCTCAGATTTTTGGACACTTTACATTGTCAGGTATGCCTTATATCTCATGTAGAGGGCTTCAAAACCCATCACAAAGTGGTTGGTTACTGACAAACTAAGCTATTATTGTTTCAGTCTATTTAGTCAATTGGTCACTGTTGTCCTAGGGTTTGTAGCTGGGTGATATTGATGACACTCTTTCCTTCACTAGAATGCAGAATACATTCCTATGTCATGACTGAAAGTCAGGAGTGTTGAAGCTTCCAGGTATATACTAGCCCAACTTCTCCATGTAGGCTAACACACATTTGTCTTTCTTCAGCCATGAGGCCTAAAAATAAGCAATAGTCTTAGCAGTATGGCTTAGGTTTTGGAGGTTTCCCTGGGGCACATCTTCAACTATTAATTAGATTGAACCTGATCATGTCACTGAACCAACTTTCTTTTCTTCAGATATTTTTCTAATGAATATTGAACTTTGTTTCTCTTTAATGATCTGCTTTGGATTTGTATCCTCTCTTTTTAGTTTTGGGAGGTTATATAAAGTTAGAAATTTACCATTTCCTCCACCTTTGCATTTCATGCCAGTATACACTTTTACAATACTAGCAAAAAAAGAATTGGAGGAACCAGAGTGGTCAGGGGCAGCACATGAACATTGCACACAGAGAAATTAACTGGCACTCATAGGTGCTCACAGAGATATGGGAGCCTGTAGACATCTTACCCAGGCCTTATGTCTATATGTTATTGCTAAGTAGCCTGAGTTCATTGTGGGTTTCCTAACAGTGGAAGGCTGGTGGTCACTGATTTCTTTGGCCTACTTATGCTACTCTTTTCCTGCTGCTGCTGCATTACCTACTCATACAGTAGCATATTATTCCATGTTTGGTTGATGTTACTGGGAAGCCTGTATTTTTCTGGGGGGATATGTCAAGAGGATAAATCTGGGGAAGGTAGGGGAGAGTCTGCCGGAGGGCAAAGAGGGAAATATATGGTCAGTGTATAATATATGAGGAAAGAATAAAAAAATACTAGATTACGAGCAATTTGATAGAGAAATGTGATGATATCATTGACTGCTAGATAGCCTTGGGGCATTATCATTATTTATACTTACAGAGTTATCAGGAAACATTATACCTGTAATATCATTCCTCTAAGAAACAATGCCAGATCAGATAAAAATAATAGAATAAAAATGTAAAATGAATAATCATGTATCAAATTATCTAATGTATTGAAATTATAAAAACTTTAAAATAAGTTGTAAATGTACTTATGTTTTAACATACATGATGATATCATGGATTTCTGAAAAATGTTACATGAATTGAGTTTCGTGATAGCAAATGATGATTATCTAATACAGAAAGATTTTCTACATTGTTTAAAACCCACCTTTTAGTATGGTGTTGACAAATATCATATCATTTTCCCCAAATTATGTCTGAGCAAAATATACAATTTGTGAACAGGAAAAATATGTAAATTAGATGGCTTTTAAGCGCTTACCAAAAAATTGGGTAATGGAAATTTTTTCTTAAAAAACTGCCATTCTCCAAGGATACGAGTGCATCTGTTAAATTTTTTGCCAAGATCATGTCCAATCCCTCTGATTTATTTCTTCAGGAATGTTGATTTTTGGTTACTATTTGTACTCTATATTTTCATTCAGAAAATATTTCAAGTATTTATGGTTGTATGATTTCCATAGGTTAGTTAGGTTATTGAGAATTTACTAGTTCAACAAGAAAGAAAAGTTTAGTAACAGGAATGGTTATGAAGTAATTTGAATGGCATAGATTGGTTGTTACATTTTTATCTTCATAAATGTTTGCAGAAGGGACAGGATATATTCTCCATATAAAAATGAAACCCCATTACTTGACAAAATAAATATTTTCAATTATTCTTTACATCGCCGCCATTTTTGGTGCAGCAGCACCATAGTTTGGCAATAGATTGAAAGTGAGTTTTTCTCCTACTTAATCACTTTGGGTAAGGCTGTGTCTGTGTTGTTTGCCCTTTTCAATAATCAAGCTTCTATGTTCTGCAATGTTCATTAATGTCTATTTACTTAGATTCAGTTCTCAACTTCAGTATGGTTTCCACATTTGTTTTGGGTGGGGCTTAGTTTAATCATATTTTTTGTGAACCATTAGTTCATAGTCAATTTGCCTCACATCTGACACACTTTTTCACATAGAACCTGAAAGGTATAAAATTTCCCTAACACCTACTTCTCTTTGTTTTTAATCTTGTTTTCTCTGTTGGTGTTGACATGAATATTACCAATAAATTCACTAACAAGAGCAGTGAGAAGTTGAAAATACAGCTGGATCTGAAGGCCAGTGCCTCTGAAGAGGAGACACTTTCAGATCACTATGTCATCCTCAGGAGCCTTGGCAAAGGGAAATTTGCTGAGGTGAAGCTTGCCTACCACCTTCACACAGAGGTGCAAGTTGCTGTCAAGGTCCTAGAAAATGGAACCAAAAATGAATTCAGCAGAAAAACTGAAATCGACATGAATAAAACGTTGGACCACCCATATGTTATCAAGCTGTTCCCTCTCATTAACACCAAAGAATACACCTATATGGTGTTGGAACATGCTGCTGGTGGAGATCTGGTGAGCTATATTGGGAGGGTGGGCCGTCTGCAGGAGGAGCAGGCCCAGCACATTTTTACACAGCTGGTGTGTGCAGTTTACTACTGCCATGACAATGGCATTGCACACAGAGACATCAAGCTAGATAATATCCTGCTTGATGCCAAAGGCAACATCAAGCTGTGCGACTTTGGCCTGGCCACCCGAGTCACCCCCGGCCAGGATACCAAGGGCTTCTGTGGAACCCTGAATATTGTGCTCCAGAGTTGTTCTCTGGCAAGGAATACGATGCAAAGGCAGTTGACATCTGGAGCATGGGAGTGGTTTTATCCAATGGTGACTGCATCCTTTCACTTCAAAGCCAACACCTATTCAGACATGAAGGAGGAGATGCTGGATCCCAAGTACCACCTCCCTTACACCCTTTCCCAAAACATAGCAAACATCCTTGTGCAGTTGTTCACTGTGAAGCCTGAGCAGAGGCCCAAGATATTTGACATTAGGCAGCGCCAGTGGCTCAAGATGAAGGAAGAATTTGGGAAAATCATACCATCCTTAGAGGCACTCTGGAACAACCTGAATCCCAGCATTGTGGTGGCTATGGGGAGAATGGGCTACCACCCCAAGGACATCAGTGCTTGTCTCCGTGAGAAGAAATTCAATAACATCATGGCCACATACCTAACTTTAAACCACAAGTCACCCTGTGACCACTATAAGTATGCTGCGAAATTCTTGCTGTCCCGTGTTACTATGTCCCCAGGCAATGCTCTCACTAGCTTTCCAACTCAGAGGGGACTGAGTGAGGTTGCTATTCCCATTTTGCTGGAGGAACACCAGATGCATGATGAGAAGGGATTAAGGAAGAGGAGGATGATAAGCCTGAGCATGCCTGCCAGCTTGTGCTGCCAGCAGATGGGAAACAATCATCCACACCCAGCCCCCAAACTTGTTCGTAAAGTTAATTATGTCAAGAGCAGGTGTTTGGCGCTGGATGGGATGATTTCCAATTGCTCATCCTCAAGATCCCTGTCCTCTGAGAGCCCTTCTTTTGCCTCCTTCTTCTCCTGTGAAATACCCCAAGAAGGGAACACCCCCAACAATAGCTCAGACACTCAGAGTTCTGGGAGCTACAGGGTGGTCCCTCAATTTGTGAACACCACTGCCACATATGACATCCAGAGAGGTTCTCTTCATCAAAGACAACATCAAAGGACAGCTATGGTGATGTCCCTCCTGAAGGCATACCCCATATCCCGAGATAATCCCTTCAGGACACATTAAAGAACAGCTTTGAAGATGTCCCTTCTGAAGAAACAACTGCAATCCAGAAATCATCCATTCAGGAAACATCCAATAACTGCTTTCATGATGAACCTCCTGAAGACATTGATGAAATCCAGAGATCTTCTCTTCAGCAGTCATCCCTGAAGAGGTTTGTCAATGTCTTCCTTGAGGCATACCTGGAATCCTGAGATGTCACAGCTTTGATGATGTCCTATCTAAAGACATATGTGAAATCCCGAGATCTTTCCTTCAGGAAACATTCAGTAATATCTTTGACGATGTTCCTCCTGAAGAAATCTCTGAAATCCAGAAACCTTCCCTTCTGGCTACCTCTAAGAACAGCTTTGAAGATGGTCCTCCTAGAGGTGTATCTGCAGCTTCTGAGAGCCGTCTATCCTGAGCTTGGAAGAGGGTGAAGAAGAGAATTGGAAATTGTCTGAGAAGACTATGTTGCTGTGTGCCAGCCTCCAAATGAAGTCATGTTTCTCAGAAGGAAGTGGAACCTGTGGAAATGGAGAGCAGTACAGTCACACAAATGCAGCTCCATGGGGTGCCCTAGATGAACTCCTGTGATTCTTAGTCTATATATTTTCTAAAGTCCTCTGCAACAATCAAATATTATTTAGCTGAAGGTTGACAACAGATGATGAGAAGCAAAGGTTGCAGAGGCATTAAGAATTAATTAGTTAAAATAGGAAAGGATAAGAGGGGATTCAAAGTTTTGGGGAAAGAAATCTCCCAAGGCTATGGAAGAGTGTGAGGGGAAGAAACACTTGAAAATGGAATTTACAGAAAGAAGTAAGAGTCAAGAATCTGAACAACATATTTCAAATTCTTAAGACGGTGTTTTGCCTATGTCTCCATTTTCTGAAGTGATAAGTCTCTGTGAAGGTTGAGACATGGGATAAGAATTTTCCTGGTGTGATTGAGACAGCCATTGTTGGAGTCTTGCAGGTTGTTAAGATGGCTGTTTGTCTACTAACCCAGGAGACAAGTCCAGAACAGGAGGAGGTAAGTCATCTTCTTCCACAGGTTCTACATAGACACCATAGTTAGCAAGGGTAAGTCCCATGGATGGACTTCCATAGCATTCTTCTCGGAGTGAAACATGCCAAAATTCAACTCCAATCTGCCCCTAAATTAGAAGTCCTGATGGGATAGTCTCCATGGATTAACCACAGCAATATTTATTTTCTTTCCTTACCTTGAAGATGAGGTCCAAGGTAGATGTTTTGTCACACTGTGGGATAGGTGAGCTCTTCTTCCTCTGGCTCCCTTCTTTGCTGTCCTGTTTGCAGCCTACCTACATCCCTTTGTCCCTCTTATCTTAGGAACCACAGTCCCACTGCATGATGCTGTGTCTTTTGGCTGTTGGTGAAGGACCCCCTACTGGGGGGGCATTTGTCAGAAACAAATTTGTCTCCTAACAGGAATGTGAGAGCAAAATGGAAGGAAATGGGTACAACTGTGGATGGAAATCAGGGATATTGCTCCACCTTGGAAGGTAGGTATTGCTTGCCTGTCTTGGAGCAAAGTAGAAACATGACTTAGTCCACAGTCTTGAAAATACTTTTCATTCATATCCAACTTCTGAGGTCAGACATAGACTGAACCTTTTGATTATAGAGTGGAGGAATTCAGCCAGACCTTGTACTTGGGTGTCCTCCTTCGAAAGTTGCCTTTAAGTGATGTTATGGACACATTCCAGGCAGATCACTCCTGTGTGCAATGAATAGAGGCCACTCAGGAGGCACTGAAGGACAGGACTCATCTGTGGGCATCTTATGGCTAAAGGCAGCACTGAGACAACCAATCTAGTCCTGTTGTATGACAGGTGTTTCTGTGATCTGGTCTACCCTTGACAATGATCTACAGACACATAAGCATGAGGCTGCCAAAGCCAGCCTTTTACAATTCCAAGGAAAATGGTCATTGAGTTTATGATGCAGAAGGACAAAGTCATAATGAGAGACGACACAGTCATTCATTGAGAGGGGTCTTGGCATAACTTGTGGCAAGCAGAGCATCTTTCCCTTCTCACACTATATTGCCTAAGTTTTATGGAGGAACAGTTTGTGTAGAGCAGGTGAACATCTAGTCACACCATTACAGCAGGACAGTCAATCTGAAACTGGCCAGTTAGTTACTATGTACTGGGATGAGGAACTACATCCATGAGGGTGGACACAGCCTTGCAAGGAAAACTAGCACAAAGCTACTGAACTTCTTGCTTGTGTGGGCATAGCTGCTCTATATCACTGGCTGATTACTAAGGATAGTTCCTATGCTAGTGTACTTTCTGAAGACAGGCCCTGGCAAAGGGAACCTTGGGTGCTGTAGCCTGGATAGTCTAATGCAAGACAGATGACCTAAGAAAATCACTGGCTCTAGACACAGGTTCTTGTGATTAAGAAGGCAGTACTCAGTATGAACAGATGTGTTGTTCATTTCTGTTTACTTACATTGGCATTGATTCAGATGGGAACTTTGTGTGTCCCTGCTATGAAAGTCATGTTCCTGCATTTATTCTTTTTTGAGAGAACAGATGTCATCTGAGGCCCCCTATTGCCAGCCCCATTCTCCCTCACATTTTGTCTGTTGGATGGAGAGGGATCCCGTGCAATCAGTCCCAGTTACTTATAGCAGGACTTTCATAAACATTACCCCAAAACTATCCACAGGTATCCTCCTCACAGCTGACAGTGAGTCCTTGAGATACACTTTTGGACATAATGTGTTGTATTTAGAAATACTTAAATATACCTATTGGCTTGTTGGCACTGCCAAGATGACCAATTTGGTATGGGTGGGTCACACGGATCCCATAGGTCTACTCCAGGTCTGTTAATGGCAATATTTTCAATATTTGCAGGGTCTTTTGGACAGGATCTTTTATGGAAGCTGATTTTCACCAAGTATGTATCCTGACTAATTTAGACAAGAGGACCTTAGCTGTAGTGCAAAAAAAGAGACAACCTATGTGTAAACATGTTGATTGCAGGATAATTTCCTCCTTGAACCCTATAGCATGATTCCTGCAAATTACCAGGCAACCAGGAGAAATTATTCCCCGAAATCAGACATCCTGAAGAGACCCTAATGATATTGGATACCATCAAATTTAACCAAGATTTACATTGAAAAATAAATGCTCTAGAGGAGGATAAATGACAGGTAATCCACCAGGGTATATCTCATATACTTCCTGAAGAGACCCTAATGATGTTGGCCTAGGGGAGGTCAGTTTGGAAGACAATGGGCATTATACCTGCCTCTTAAGTCTTCCACTTACACTAAAAGTAAACCTGCCATCCACACAGATCTTCTCCTTGGGGACCTTGGAACTCTCACCAAGCTGTTACATGGGTCTATAATATTCTGTCTCTTGTAGGTGCTCAGCCACATGGTGAAACACATATGCTGTGGATTCCTGAGCAGAGGATCCGCATACTGAGTTCTGATGCCCGTGAAGAAAAACTTTGGATACCCTCAAAGATATTCAAGAATCAAGTCTAAAAAGAATAATCTTTAGATGAGCAGAAGTCACAGGTAAACTACCAGGGTACAACTCACAAACTATATAGAAAGCTCCTAAAGACAGTAAAGTGTTTTGTTTTTATCTTCACAGAAAAACTCATCTCCATAAGCCAAAAGACACTGCATGTGTAGATCCTTATGATGAGATGGTAGCTATAAGCATCAAAAAAACGATTATTCCATATCTTTAATTTACAACTATCTCTCAGAGAACTCTGTATTTCTTTATTTCCTAGTCCCTGTTCAATTAAATCAATGCTGGTTTAGAGTTGGATTTGGATTTCTGCCTCTAAATCCAAGCATGTTGTAAAATAAACTTACGAGTTTCTGTATTATATTAAGAAGCCAATTGATGTAATACAGAATAGGAGAGAAATTGGGGACTATCATTTGTCCTTTTTTGGCTCTTTCTCTCAAAGTATACAATCCCCAATAAATGTTTTTTTTTCCTTTTGTTGCCTTTCCTGGTATGCATATATATTCAAGTAAATTTCTCTGTTTACATTTATGTTTGAGTCCCACACAGCCTATGAAGAACTTCAAACAACAATCCCTGGATGCTCCTGCTCTTTCTCTGTCCTCTTTCTCTGTCTCTGTCTCTGTTTCTGTCTCTCTGTCTCTGTCTCTGTCTCTGTCTCTGTCTGTCTGTCTGTCTCTCTCTCTCTCTATCTCTCACAAACACACACACAGACACACACACACACACACACACACACACACACACACACACACACACACACACACACACACACACATACACACACAACAACACAAGGCTGGTTTCCTGGTCATGCTAGTGATAATTCTCTAAGAATATTCTCTCTTTCTTTCACTCTCTGTCCGTCTCTGTCTCTGTCCCTGTTTCTTAATTTTGCTCTCTGTCTCTCCATCTCTGTTTCCTCTGTCTCTCCCCCCGCCCCCCCCCTCTCTCTCACACTCAGACACACACACAAACACACACACACACACACACACACACACACACACACACACACACACACACACACACACACACACACACGCACACACTCATCTTCCCTTTCAGAATGATGTGTCAGTTACTTACTGCTAGGTTTCCTTCCATTAACCAAAGCACCACTCTGCAAAACAATTTCAGCACCTACCAAGTCTATACTATTTTGTAACTAAAACCCTCACACTATACAATGTTGTGTCTGTTTCTACGAGGTATTTTTTTCTTGCACAGCCAAAGCCACACATATAGTAGGATTTAGCTCCTGCTAATTGTCACCTCTCCTAGAGACAACTGTACCAATTCAAATATAAAACAGGTATCAGTCTTTCATTGTAGCCTCTTCCCTACTGCTGAAGCTCCCAATAAAAGGATAGGGGTCTGCCTAAGACTGAACTGGGGGCCCTAAAATTGGGAGTCAGTGGAGAGGCCTGGGCAGTCTCAGATTTTACTGGCAGTGGAACCAGTATTTTTTCCCAGTGCATGAATGTGCTTCGGAGCCCATTAGATATGGAGGGATACACTTTTGTGCAATCATTTTGATGATTTTCCCCTTTCCAATTACTTCCATACCCTCCTTCCTTTTCTACCATCTATTGTTATGATCTTCCTTTCCTTATTAAAAAAAATTAAACACAAACCAAAAGAAAATCCACACAAGCATCACAAGCAATCAATACCTATAAAATTCCCCAAAGAGAAAATGAGCACAAATATCTACCACCTATCTATTGAGCTGATTTATGTGTTTGCCAATGTTTTCCAGATTTGTATTCTATCAAGAGAAGTGGTTTAGACACACAGTGAGAATTCATTTTAGGAAACTTATTCTTCTTTGCCATCAGGTTAAAATTGCAGGTGTGTCCTTGGTTAGTCAGGGAAACCTGTTTTCACTTCCCCTTTCATTGCTAGACCATCCATCTGGCTTGAATATTTGTATGGTTTTCTGCATTGCTGAAGTCTGTGCTAGTCCATGGGTTTATCTGTCCTGTTGTATCTGGAATACACTCTTCCTTGGAATCAACTATTTCCTCTGGCTCCAAGAGTCTTTCTGTTTCCTCATCTCAATAGCTCCCTGAACTTTGAGGCATAATTTTCATGACGCCATCCCATTTAGAACTAAGTAGTACAAAGTCTCACACTTTCTCCACATTGTTATGAGTCTGTGGTAGTTCCATAACCTCTGACAGATTTTCACTGGAGTGGGCTGTTTGGAACATTAATCTCTCAGTATAGCAGTATGTCATCAAGAGTCATTTTATCACTATGCTCCTTTAGCAGTATAATAGTAATGGGTATTTCCATAGGCTAATGAACTATCTGCTCAGATTTTTGGACACTTTACATTGTCAGGTATGGCTTATATCTCATGTAGAGGGCTTCAAAACCCATCACAAAGTGGTTGGTTACTGACAAACTAAGCTATTATTGTTTCAGTCTATTTAGTCAATTGGTCACTGTTGTCCTAGGGTTTGTAGCTGGGTGATATTGATGACTGTCTTTCCTTCACTAGAATGCAGAATACATTCCTATGTCATGACTGAAAGTCAGGAGTGGTGAAGCTTCCAGGTATACACTAGCCCAACTTCTCCATGTTGGCTAACATACATTTGTCTTTCTTCAGCCATGAGGCCTAACAATAAGCAATAATCTTAGCAGTATGGCTTAGTTTTTGGAGGTTTCCCTGGGGCACATCTTCAACTATTAATTAGATTGAACCTGATCATGTCACTGAACCAACTTTCTTTTCTTCAGATATTTTTCTCAATGAATATTGAACTTTGTTTCTCTTTAATGATCTGCTTTGGATTTGTATCCTCTCTTTTTAGTTTTGGGAGGTTATATAAAGTTAGAAATTTACCATTTCCTCTACCTTTGCATTTCATGCCAGTATACATTTTTACAATACTAGCAAAAGAAGAATTGGAGGAACCAGAGTGGTCAGGGGCAGCACATGAACATTGCACACAGAGAAATTAACTGGCACTCATAGGTGCTCACAGAATTATGGGAGCCTGTAGACATCTTACCCAGGCCCTATGTCTATATGTTATTGCTAAGTAGCCTGAGTTCATTGTGGGTTTCCTAACAGTGGAAGGCTGGTGGTCACTGATTTCTTTGGCCTACTTATGCTACTCTTTTCCTGCTGCTGCTGCATTACCTACTCATACAGTAGCATATTATTCCATGTTTGGTTGATGTTCCTGGGAAGCCTGTATTTTTCTGGGGGGATATGTCAAGAGGATAAATCTGGGGAAGGTAGGGGAGAGTCTGCGGGAGGGCAAAGAGGGAAATATATCGTCAGTGTATAATATATGAGGAAAGAATAAAAAAATACTAGATTACGAGCAATTTGAAAGAGAAATGTGATGATATCATTGACTGCTAGATAGCCTTGGGGCATTATCATTATTTATACTTACAGAGTTATCAGGAAACATTATACCTGTAGTATCATTCCTCTAAGAAACAATGCCAGATCAGATAAAAATAATAGAATAAAAATGTAAAATGAATAATCATGTATCAAATTATCTAATGTATTGAAATTATAAAAACTTTAAAATAATTTGTAAATGTACTTATATTTTAACATACATGATGATATCATGGATTTCTGAGAAATGTTACATGAATTGAGTTTCGTGATAGCAAATGATGATTATCTAATACAGAAAGATTTTCTACATTGTTTAAAACCCACCTTTTAGTATGGTGTTGACAAATATCATATCATTTTTCCCAAATTATGTCTCTGCAAAATATACAATTTGTGAACAGGAAAAATATGTAAATTGGATGGCTTTTAAGGGCTTACCAAAAAATTGGGTAATGGAAATTTTTTCTTAAAAAACTGCCATTCTCCAAGGATATGAGTGCATCTGTTAAATTGTTTACCAAGATCATGTCCAATCCCTCTGATTTATTTCTTCAGGAATGTTGATTTTTGGTTACTATTTGTACTCTATATTTTCATTCAGAAAACATTTCAAGTATTTATGGTTGTTTGATTTCCATAGGTTAGTTAGGTTATTGAGAATTTACTAGTTCAACAAGAAAGAAAAGTTTATTAACAAGAATGGTTATGAAGTAATTTGAATGGCATAGATTGGTTGTTACATTTTTATCTTCATAAATGTTTGCAGAAGGGAAAGGATATATTCTCCATATAAAAATGAAACCCCATTTCTTGACAAAATACATATTTTCAATTATTCTTTACATCGCCGCCATTTTTGGTGCAACAGCACCATAGTTTGGCAATAGATTGAAAGTGAGTTTTTCTCCTACTTAATCACTTTGGGTAAGGCTGTGTCTGTGTTGTTTGCCCTTTTCAATAATCAAGCTTCTATGTTCTGCAATGTTCATTAATGTCTATTTACTTAGATTCAGTTCTCAACTTCAGTATGGTTTCCACATTTGTTTTGGGTGGGGCTTAGTTTAATCATATTTTTTGTGAACCATTAGTTCATAGTCAATTTGCCTCACATCTGACACACTTTTTCACATAGAACCTGAAAGGTATAAAATTTCCCTAACACCTACTTCTCTTTGTTTTTAATCTTGTTTTCTCTGTTGGTGTTGACATGAATATTACCAATAAATTCACTAACAAGAGCAGTGAGAAGTTGAAGTTACAGCTGGATCTGAAGGCCAGTGCCTCTGAAGAGGAGACACTTTCAGATCACTATGTCATCCTCAGGAGCCTTGGCAAAGGGAACTTTGCTGAGGTGAAGCTTGCCTACCACCTTCACACAGAGGTGCAACTTGCTGTCAAGGTCCTAGAAAATGGAACCAAAAATGAATTCAGCAGAAAACCCGAAATCGACATGTATAAAACGTTGGACCACCCATATGTTATCAAGCTGTTCCATATCATTAACACCAAAGAATACACCTATATGGTGTTGGAACATGCTGCTGGTAGAGATCTGGTGAGCTATAATGGGAGGGTGGGCCGTCTTCAGGAGGAGCAGGCCCAGCACATTTTTACACAGCTGGTGTGTGCAGTTCACTACTGCCATGACAATGGCATTGCACACAGAGACATCAAGCTAGATAATATCCTGCTTGATGCCAAAGGCAACATCAAGCTGTGCGACTTTGGCCTGGCCACCCGAGTCACCCCCGGCCAGGATACCAAGGGCTTCTGTGGAACCCTGGAATATTGTGCTCCAGAGTTGTTCTCTGGCAAGGAATACGATGCAAAGGCAGTTGACATCTGGAGCATGGTAGTGGTTTTATCCAATGGTGACTGCATCCTTTCCCTTCAAAGCCAACACCTATTCAGACATGAAGGAGGAGATGCTGGATCCCAAGTACCACCTCCCTTACACCCTTTCCCAAAACATAGCAAACATCCTTGTGCAGTTGTTCACTGTGAAGCCTGAGCAGAGGCCCAAGATATTTGACATTAGGCAGCACCAGTGGCTCAAGATGAAGGAAGAATTTGGGAAAATCACACCATCCTTAGAGGCACTCTGGAACAACCTGAATCCCAGCATTGTGGTGGCTATGGGGAGAATGGGCTACCACCCCAAGGACATCAGTGCTTGTCTCCGTGAGAAGAAATTCAATAACATCATGGCCACATACCTAATTTTAAACCACAAGTCACCCTGTGACCACTATCAGTATGCTGCGAAATTCTTGCCGGCCCATGTTACTATTTAACCAGGCAATGTTCTCACTAGCTTTCCAACTCAGAGGGGACTGAGTGAGGTTGCTATTCCCATTTTGCTGGAGGAACACCAGATGCATGATGAGACGGGATTAAGGAAGAGGAGGATGATAAGCCTGAGCATGCCTGCCAGCTTGTGCTGCCAGCAGATGGGAAACAATCATCCACACCCAGCCCCCAAACTTGTTCGTAAAGTTAATTATGTCAAGAGCAGGTGTTTGGCGCTGGATGGGATGATTTCCAATTGCTCATCCTCAAGATCCCTGTCCTCTGAGAGCCCTTCTTTTGCCTCCTTCTTCTCCTGTGAAACACCCCAGGAAGGGAACACCCCCAACAATAGCTCAGACACTCAGAGTTCTGGGAGCTACAGGGTGGTCCCTCAATTTGTGAACACCACTGCCACAGATGACATCCAGAGAGGTTCTCTTCATCAAAGACAACATCAAAGGACAGCTATGGTGATGTCCCTCCTGAAGGCATACCCCATATCCCGAGATAATCCCTTCAGGACACATTAAAGAACAGCTTTGAAGATGTCCCTTCTGAAGAAACAACTGCAATCCAGAAATCATCCATTCAGGAAACATCCAATAACTGCTTTCATGATGAACCTCCTGAAGACATTGATGAAATCCAGAGATCTTCTCTTCAGCAGTCATCCCTGAAGAGGTTTGTCAATGTCTTCCTTGAGGCATACCTGGAATCCTGAGATGTCACAGCTTTGATGATGTCCTATCTAAAGACATATGTGAAATCCCGAGATCTTTCCTTCAGGAAACATTCAGTAATATCTTTGACGATGTTCCTCCTGAAGAAATCTCTGAAATCCAGAAACCTTCCCTTCTGGCTACCTCTAAGAACAGCTTTGAAGATGGTCCTCCTAGAGGTGTATCTGCAGCTTCTGAGAGCCGTCTATCCTGAGCTTGGAAGAGGGTGAAGAAGAGAATTGGAAATTGTCTGAGAAGACTATGTTGCTGTGTGCCAGCCTCCAAATGAAGTCATGTTTCTCAGAAGGAAGTGGAACCTGTGGAAATGGAGAGCAGTACAGTCACACAAATGCAGCTCCATGGGGTGCCCTAGATGAACTCCTGTGATTCTTAGTCTATATATTTTCTAAAGTCCTCTGCAACAATCAAATATTATTTAGCTGAAGGTTGACAACAGATGATGAGAAGCAAAGGTTGCAGAGGCATTAAGAATTAATTAGTTAAAATAGGAAAGGATAAGAGGGGATTCAAAGTTTTGGGGAAAGAAATCTCCCAAGGCTATGGAAGAGTGTGAGGGGAAGAAACACTTGAAAATGGAATTTACAGAAAGAAGTAAGAGTCAAGAATCTGAACAACATATTTCAAATTCTTAAGACGGTGTTTTGCCTATGTCTCCATTTTCTGAAGTGATAAGTCTCTGTGAAGGTTGAGACATGGGATAAGAATTTTCCTGGTGTGATTGAGACAGCCATTGTTGGAGTCTTGCAGGTTGTTAAGATGGCAGTTTGTCTACTAACCCAGGAGACAAGTCCAGAACAGGAGGAGGTAAGTCATCTTCTTCCACAGGTTCTACATAGACACCATAGTTAGCAAGGGTACGTCCCATGGATGGACTTCCATAGCATTCTTCTCGGAGTGAAACATGCCAAAATTCAACTCCAATCTGCCCCTAAATTAGAAGTCCTGATGGGATAGTCTCCATGGATTAACCACAGCAATATTTATTTTCTTTCCTTACCTTGAAGATGAGGTCCAAGGTAGATGTTTTGTCACACTTTGGGAGAGGTGAGCTTTTCTTCCTCTGGCTCCCTTCTTTGCTGTCCTGTTTGCAGCCTACCTACATCCCTTTTTCCCTCTTATCTTAGGAACCACAGTCCCACTGCATGATGCTGTGTCTTTTGGCTGTTGGTGAAGGACCCCCTACTGGGGGGGCATTTGTCAGAAACAAATTTGTCTCCTAACAGGAATGTGAGAGCAAAATGGAAGGAAATGGGTACAACTGTGGATGGAAATCAGGGATATTGCTCCACCTTGGAAGGTAGGTATTGCTTGCCTGTCTTGGAGCAAAGTAGAAACATGACTTAGTCCACAGTCTTGAAAATACTTTTCATTCATATCCAACTTCTGAGGTCAGACATAGACTGAACCTTTTGATTATAGAGTGGAGGAATTCAGCCAGACCTTGTACTTGGGTGTCCTCCTTCGAAAGTTGCCTTTAAGTGATGTTATGGACACATTCCAGGCAGATCACTCCTGTGTGCAATGAATAGAGGCCACTCAGGAGGCACTGAAGGACAGGACTCATCTGTGGGCATCTTATGGCTAAAGGCAGCACTGAGACAACCAATCTAGTCCTGTTGTATGACAGGTGTTTCTGTGATCTGGTCTACCCTTGACAATGATCTACAGACACATAAGCATGAGGCTGCCAAAGCCAGCCTTTTACAATTCCAAGGAAAATGGTCATTGAGTTTATGATGCAGAAGGACAAAGTCATAATGAGAGACGACACAGTCATTCATTGAGAGGGGTCTTGGCATAACTTGTGGCAAGCAGAGCATCTTTCCCTTCTCACACTATATTGCCTAAGTTTTATGGAGGAACAGTTTGTGTAGAGCAGGTGAACATCTAGTCACACCATTACAGCAGGACAGTCAATCTGAAACTGGCCAGTTAGTTACTATGTACTGGGATGAGGAACTACATCCATGAGGGTGGACACAGCCTTGCAAGGAAAACTAGCACAAAGCTACTGAACTTCTTGCTTGTGTGGGCATAGCTGCTCTATATCACTGGCTGATTACTAAGGATAGTTCCTATGCTAGTGTACTTTCTGAAGACAGGCCCTGGCAAAGGGAACCTTGGGTGCTGTAGCCTTGATAGTCTAACGCAAGACAGATGACCTAAGAAAATCACTGGCTCTAGACACAGGTTCTTGTGATTAAGAAGGCAGTACTCAGTATGAACAGATGTGTTGTTCATTTCTGTTTACTTACATTGGCATTGATTCAGATGGGAACTTTGTGTGTCCCTGCTATGAAAGTCATGTTCCTGCATTTATTCTTTTTTGAGAGAACAGATGTCATCTGAGGCCCCCTATTGCCAGCCCCATTCTCCCTCACATTTTGTCTGTTGGATGGAGAGGGAGCCCGTGCAATCAGTCCCAGTTACTTATAGCAGGACTTTCATAAACATTACCCCAAAACTATCCATAGGTATCCTCCTCACAGCTGACAGTGAGTCCTTGAGATACTCTTTTGGACATAATGTGTTGTATTTAGAAATACTTAAATATACCTATTGGTTTGTTGGCACTGCCAAGATGACCAATTTGGTATGGGTGGGTCACACTGATCCCATAGGTCTACTCCAGGTCTGTTAATGGCAATCTTTTCAATATTTGCAGGGTCTTTTGGACAGGATCTTTAATGGAAGCTGATTTTCACCAAGTATGTATCCTGACTAATTTAGACAAGAGGACCTTAGCTGTAGTGCAAAAAAAGAGACAACCTATGTGTAAACATGTTGATTGCAGGATAATTTCCTCCTTGAACCCTGTAGCATGATTCCTGCAAATTACCAGGCAACCAGGAGAAATTATTTCCCGAAATCAGACATCCTGAAGAGACCCTAATGATATTGGATACCATCAAATTTAACCAAGATTTACATTGAAAAATAAATGCTCTAGAGGAGGATAAATGACAGGTAATCCACCAGGGTATATCTCATATACTTCCTGAAGAGACCCTAATGATGTTGGCCTAGGGGAGGTCAGTTTGGAAGACAATGGGCATTATACCTGCCTCTTAAGTCTTCCACTTACACTAAAAGTAAACCTGCCATCCACACAGATCTTCTCCTTGGGGACCTTGGAACTCTCACCAAGCTGTTACATGGGTCTATAATATTCTGTCTCTTGTAGGTGCTCAGCCACATGGTGAAACACATATGCTGTGGATTCCTGAGCAGAGGATCCGCATACTGAATTCTGATGCCCGTGAAGAAAAACTTTGGATACCCTCAAAGATATTCAAGAATCAAGTCTAAAAGGAATAATCTTTAGATGAGCAGAAGTCACAGGTAAACTACCAGGGTACAACTCACAAACTATATAGAAAGCTCCTAAAGACAGTAAAGTGTTTTGTTTTTATCTTCACAGAAAAACTCATCTCCATAAGCCAAAAGACACTGCATGTGTAGATCCTTAAGATGAGATGGTAGCTATAAGCATCAAAAAAAACGATTATTCCATATCTTTAATTTACAACTATCTCTCAGAGAACTCTGTATTTCTTTATTTCCTAGTCCCTGTTCAATTAAATCAATGCTGGTTTAGATTTGGATTTGGATTTCTGCCTCTAAATCCAAGCATGTTGTAAAATAAACTTACGAGTTTCTGTATTATATTAAGAAGCCAATTGATGTAATACAGAATAGGAGAGAAATTGGGGACTATCATTTGTCCTTTTTTGGCTCTTTCTCTCAAAGTATACAATCCCCAATAAATGTTTTTTTTTTTCCTTTTGTTGCCTTTCCTGTTATGCATATATATTCAAGTAAATTTCTCTGTTTACATTTATGTTTGAGTCCCACACAGCCTATGAAGAACTTCAAACAACAATCCCTGGATGCTCCTGCTCTTTCTCTCTCTCTCTTTCTCTGCTCTCTTTCTCTGTCTCTGTCTTGTCTCTGTCTCTCTGTCTCTGTCTCTGTCTCTGTCTCTGTCTCTGTCTCTGTCTATGTCTCTCTCTCTCTCTCTCTCTCTCTCTCTCACACACACACACACACACAGACACACACAGACACACACACACACACAAATACACACACAACAACACAAGGCTGGTTTCATGGTCATGCTAGTGATAATTCTCTAAGAATATTCTCTCTTTCTGTCACTCTCTGTCGGTCTCTGTCTCTGTCCCTGTTTCTTAATTTTGCTCTCTGTCTCTCCATCTCTGTCTCCTCTGTCTCTCCCCCCGCACCCCCCCTCTCTCTCTCTCTTTCACTCTCTCTCACACACACACACACAAACACACACACACACACACACACACACACACACACACACACACACACACACACACACACTCGTCTTCCCTTTCAGAATGATGTGTCAGTTACTTATTGCTAGGTTTCCTTCCATTAACCAAAGCACCACTCTGGAAAACAATTTCAGCATCTACCAAGTCTATACTATTTTGTAACTAAAACCCTCACACTATACATTGTTGTGTCTGTTTCTACCAGGTATTTTTTTCTTGCACAGCCAAAGCCACACATATAGTAGGATTTAGCTCCTGCTAATTGTGACCTCTCCTAAAGACAAGTTTACCAATACAAATACAAAACAGGTATCAGTCTTTCATTGTAGCCTCTTCCCTACTGCTAAAGCTCCCAATAAAAGGATAGGTGTCTGCCTAAGACTGAACTGGGGCCCCTAAAATTGTGAGTCAGTGGAGAGGCCTGGGCAGTCTCAGATTTTACTGGCAGTGGAACCAGTACTTTTTCCCAGTGAATGAATGTGCTTCGGAGCCCATTAGATATGGAGGGATACACTTTTGTGTAATCATTTTGATGATTTTCCCCTTTCCAATTACTTCCATACCCTCCTTCCTTTTCTACCATCTATTGTTATGATCTTCCTTTTCTTATTAAAAAAATATTAAACACAAACCAAAAGAAAATCCACACAAGCAATCAATACCTATAAAATTCCCTAAAGAGAAAATAAGCACAAATATCTACCACTTATCTATTGAGCTGATTTATGTGTTTGCCAATGTTTTCCAGATTTGTATTCTATCAAGAGAAGTGGTTTAGACACACAGTGAGAATTCATTTTAGGAAACTTCTTCTTCTTTGCCATCAGGATAAAATTGCAGGTGTGTCCTTGGTTAGTCAGGGAAACCTGTTTTCACTTCCCCTTTCATTGCTAGACCATCCATCTGGCTTGAATATTTGTATGGTTTTCTGCATTGCTGAAGTCTGTGCTAGTCCATGGGTTTATCTGTCCTGTTGTATCTGGAATACACTCTTCCTTGGAATCAACTATTTCCTCTGGCTCCAAGAGTCTTTCTGTTTCCTCATCTCAATAGCTCCCTGAACTTTGAGGCATAATTTTCATGACGCCATCCCATTTAGAACTAAGTAGTACAAAGTCTCACACTTTCTCCACATTGTTATGAGTCTGTGGTAGTTCCATAACCTCTGACAGATTTTCACTGGAGTGGGCTGTTTGGAACATTAATCTCTCAGTATAGCAGTATGTCATCAAGAGTCATTTTATCACTATGCTCCTTTAGCAGTATAATAGTAATGGGTATTTCCATAGGCTAATGAACTATCTGCTCAGATTTTTGGACACTTTACATTGTCAGGTATGGCTTATATCTCATGTAGAGGGCTTCAAAACCCATCACAAAGTTGTTGGTTACTGACAAACTAAGCTATTATTGTCTCAGTCTATTTAGTCAATTGGTCACTGTTGTCCTAGGGTTTGTAGCTGGGTGATATTGATGACTGTCTTTCCTTCACTAGAATGCAGAATACATTCCTATGTCATGACTGAAAGTCAGGAGTGGTGAAGCTTCCAGGTATACACTAGCCCAACTTCTCCATGTTGGCTAACATACATTTGTATTTCTTCAGCCATGAGGCCTAACAATAAGCAATAGTCTTAGCTGTATGGCTTTGTTTTGTGGGGTTTCCCTGGGACATATCATCAGCTATTAATTAGATTGAACCTGATCATGTCACTGAACCAACTTTCTTTTCTTCAGATATTTTTCTCAATGAATATTGAACTTTGTTTCTCTTTAATGATCTGCTTTGGATTTGTATCCTCTCTTTTCAGTTTTGGGAGCTTATATGAAGTAAGATATTTACCATTTACTCCACCTTTGCATTTCATGCCAGTATACATTTTTACAATACTAGCAAAAGAAGAATTGGAGGAACCAGAGTGGTCAGGGGCAGCACATGAACATTGCACACAGAGAAATTAACTGGCACTCATAGGTGCTCATAGACATATGGGAGCCTGTAGACATCTTACCCAGGCCCTATGTCTATATGTTATTGCTAAGTAGCCTGAGTTCATTGTGGGTTTCCTAACAGTGGAAGGCTGGTGGTCACTGATTTCTTTGGCATACTTATGCTACCCTTTTCCTGCTGCTGCTGCATTACCTACTCATACAGTAGCATATTATTTCATGTTTGGTTGATGTTCCTAGGAAGCCTGTATTTTTCTGCGGGGATATGTCAAGAGGATAAAGCTGGGGAAGGTAGGGGAGAGTCTGCCAGAGGGCAAAGAGGGAAATATCTGGTCAGTGTATAATATATGAGGAAAGAATAAATAAAATACTAGATTACGAGCAATTTGAAAGAGAAATGTGATGACATCATTGACTGCTAGAGAACCTTGGGTCATTATCATTATTTATACTTACAGAGTTATCAGGAAACATTATACCTGTAATATCATTCCTCTAAGAAACAATGCCAGATCAGAAAAAAATAATAGAATAAAAATGTAAAATGAATAATCATGTATCAAATTATCTAATGTATTGAAAGTATAAAAACTTTAAAATAAGTTGTAAATGTACTTATATTTTAACATACATGATGATATCATGGATTTCTGAGAAATGTTACATGAATTGAGTTTCGTGATAGCAAATGATGATTATCTAATACAGAAAGATTTTCTACATTGTTTAAAACCCACCTTTTAGTATGGTGTTGACAAATATCATATCATTTTCCCCAAATTATGTCTGAGCAAAATATACAATTTGTGAACAGGAAAAAAATGTAAATTGGATGGCTTCTAAGGGCTTACCAAAAAATTGGGTAATGGAAATTTTTTCTTAAAAAACTGCCATTCTCCAAGGATAGGAGTGCATCTGTTAAATTGTTTACCAAGATCATGTCCAATCCCTCTGATTTATTTCTTCAGGAATGTTGATTTTTGGTTACTATTTGTACTCTATATTTTCATTCATAAAACATTTCAAGTATTTATGGTTGTATGATTTCCATAGGTTAGTTAGGTTATTGAGAACTTACTAGTTCAACAAGAAAGAAAAGTTTATTAACAAGAAAGGTTGTGAAGTAATTTGAATGGCATAGATTTGTGGTTACATTTTTATCTTCATAAATGTTTGCAGAAGGGACAGGATATATTCTCCATATAAAAATGAAACCCCATTACTTGACAAAATAAATATTTTCAATTATTCTTTACATCGCCGCCATTTTTGGTGCAACAGCACCACAGTTTGGCAATATATTGAAACTGAGTTTTTCTCCTATTTAATCACTTTGGGTAAGGCTGTGTCTGTGTTGTTTGCCCTTTTCAATAATCAAGCTTCTATGTTCTGCAATGTTCATTAATGTCTATTTAAATAGATTCAGTTCTCAACTTCAGTATGGTTTCCACATTTGTTTTGGGTGGGGCTTAGTTTAATCATATTTTTTGTGAACCATTAGTTCATAGTCAATTTGCCTCACATCTGACACACTTTTTCACATAGAACCTGAAAGGTATAAAATTTCCCTAACGCCTACTTCTCTTTGTTTTTATTCTGGTTTTCTCTGTTGGTGTTGACATGAATATTACCAATAAATTCACTAACAAGAGCAGTGAGAAGTTGAAAATACAGCTGGATCTGAAGGCCAGTGCCTCTGAAGAGGAGACACTTTCAGATCACTATGTCATCCTCCGGAGCCTTGGCAAAGGGAACTTTACTGAGGTGAAGCTTGCCTACCACCTTCACACAGAGGTGCAACTTGCTGTCAAGGTCCTAGAAAATGGAACCAAAAATGAATTCAGCAGAAAAACCGAAATCGACATGTATAAAACGTTGGACCACCTATATGTTATCAAGCTGTTCCCTATCATTAACACCAAAGAATACACCTATATGGTGTTGGAACATGCTGCTGGTGGAGATCTGGTGAGCTATATTGGGAGGGAGGGACGTCGGCAGGAGGAGCAGGCCCAGCACATTTTTACACAGCTGGTGTGTGCAGTTCACTACTGCCATGACAATGGCATTGCACACAGAGACATCAAGCTAGATAATGTCCTGCTTGAAGCCAAAGGCAACAACAAGCTGTGCGACTTTGGCCTGGCCACCCGAGTCACCCCCGGCCAGGGTACCAAGGGCTTCTGTGGAACCCTGGAATAATGTGCTCCAGAGTTGTTCTCTGGCAAGGAATACGATGCAAAGGCAGTTGACATCTGGAGCATGGGAGTGGTTTTATATACAATGGTGACTGCATCATTTCCCTTCAAAGCCAACACCTATTCAGACATGAAGGAGGAGATGCTGGATCCAAAGTACCACCTCCCTTACACCCTTTCCCAAAACATAGCAAATATCCTTGTGCAGTTGTTCACTGTGAAGACTGAGCAGAGGCCCAAGATATTTGACATTAGGCAGCACCAGTGGCTCAAGACAAAGGAAGAATTTGGGAAAATCACACCATCCTTAGAGGCACTCTGGAACAACCTGAATCCCAGCATTGTGGTGGCTATGGGGAGAATGGGCTACCACCCCAAGGACATCAGTGCTTGTCTCCGTGAGAAGAAATTCAATAACCTCATGGCCACATACCTAATTTTAAACCACAAGTCACCCTGTGACCACTATAAGTATGCTGAGAAATTCTTGTCGGCCCGTGTTACTATGTCCCCAGGCAATGCTCTCACTAGCTTTCCAACTCAGAGGGGACTGAGTGAGGTTGCTATTCCCATTTTGCTGGAGGAACACCAGATGCATGTTGAGAAGGGATTAAGGAAGAGAAGGATGATAAGCCTGAGCATGCTTGCCAGCTTGTGCTGCCAGCAGATGGGAAACAATCATCCACACCCAGCCCCCAAACTTGTTCGTAGAGTTAATTATGTCAAGAGCAGGTGTTTGGCGCTGGATGGGATGATTTCCAATTGCTCATCCTCAAGATCCCTGTCCTCTGAGAGCCCTTCTTTTGCCTCCTTCTTCTCCTGTGAAACACCCCAGGAAGGGAACACCCCCAACAATAGCTCAGACACTCAGAGTTTTGGGAACTACAGGGTGGTCCCTCAATTTGTGAACACCACTGACACATATGATATCCAGATAGGTTCTCTTCATCAAAGACAACATCAAAGGATAGCTATGGTGATGTCCCTCCTGAAGGCATACCCCATATCCAGAGATAATCCCTTCAGGACACATTAAAGAACAGCTTTGAAGATGTCCCTTCTGAAGAAACAACTGCAATCCAGAAATCATCCTTTCAGGATACATCCAATAACAGCTTTCATGATGAACCTCCTGAAGACATTGATGAAATCCAGAGATCTTCTCTTCAGCAGTCATCCCAGAAGAGGTTTGTCAATGTCATCCTTGAAGGCATACCTGGAATCCTGAGATGTCACAGCTTTGATGATGTCCTATCTAAAGACATATGTGAAATCCCGAGATCTTTCCTTCAGGAAACATTCAGTAATATCTTTGACGATGTTCCTCCTGAAGAAATCTCTGAAATCCAGAAACCTTCCCTTCTGGCTACCTCTAAGAACAGCTTTGAAGATGGTCCTCCTAGAGGTGTATCTGCAGCTTCTGAGAGCCGTCTATCCCGAGCTTGGAAGAGGGTGAAGAAGAGAATTGGAAATTGTCTGAGAAGACTATGTTGCTGTGTACCAGCCTCCAAAAGAAGTCATGTTTCTCAGAAGGAAGTGGAACCTGTGGAAATGGAGAGCAGTACAGTCACACAAATGCAGCTCCATGGGGTGCCCTAGATGCACTCCTGTGATTTTTAGTCTATATATGTTTTAAAGTCCTCTGTAACAATCAAGAAGTATTTAGCTGAAGGTTGACAACAGATGATGAGAAGCAAAGGTTGCAGAGGCATTAAGAATTCTTTAGTTAAAATAGGAAAGGATAAGAGGGGATTCAAAGTTTTGGGGAAAGAAATCTCCCAAGGCTATGGAAGAGTGTGAGGGGAAGAAACACTTGAAAATGGAATTTACAGAAGGAAGTGAGAGTCAAGAATCTGACCAACATATTTCAAATTCTTAAGACTGTGTTTTGCCTATGTCTCCATTTTCTGAAGTGATAATCTCTGTGAAGTTTGAGACATGGGATAAGAATTTTCCTGGTGTGATTGAGACAGCCATTGTTGGAGTCTTGCAGGTTGTTAAGATGGCAGTTTGTCTACTAACCCAGGAGACAAGTTCAGAACAGCAGGAGGTAAGTCATCTTCCTCCACAGGTTCTACATAGACACCATAGTTAGCAAGGGTACGTCCCATGGATGGACTTCCATAGCATGCTTCTCGGAGTGAAACATGCCAAAATTCAACTCGAATCAGCCCCTAAATTAGAAGTCCTGATGGGATAGTCTCCATGGATTAACCACAGCAATATTTATTTTCTTTCCTTACCTTCAAGAAGAGGTCCAAGGTAGATGTTTTGTCACACTGTGGGAGAGGTGAGCTCTTCTTCCTCTGGCTCCCTTCTTTGTTGTCCTGTTTGCAGCCTACCTACATCCCTTTGTCCCTCTTATCTTAGGAACTACAGTCCCACTGCATGATGCTGTGTCTTTTGGCTGTTGGTGAAGGACCCCTTACTGGGGGGGCATTTGTCAGAAACAAATTTGTCTCCTAACAGGAATGTGACAGCAAAATGGAAGGAAATGGGTACCACTGTGGATGGAAATCAGGGATATTGCTCCACCTTGGAAGGTAGGTATTGCTTGCCTGTCTTGGAGCAAAGTAGAAACATGACTTAGTCCACAGTCTTGAAAACACTTTTCATTCATATCCAACTTCTGAGGTCAGACATAGACTGAACCTTTTAAATATAGAGTGGAGGAATTAAGCCAGTCCTTTTACTTGGGTGTCCTCCTTGGAAAGTTGTCTTTAAGTTATGTTATGGACACATTCCAGGCAGATCACTCCTGTGTGCAATGAATAGATGCCACTCAGCAGTCACTGAAGGACAGGACTCATCTGTGGGCATCTTATGGCTAAAGGCAGCACTGAGACAACCAATCTAGTCCTGTTGTATGACAGGTGTTTCTGTGATCTGGTCTACCCTTGACAATGATCTACAGACACATAAGCATGAGTCTGACAAAGCCAGCCTTTTACAATTCCAAGGAAAATGGTCATTGAGTTTATGATTCAGAAGGACAAAGTCATAATGAGAGACAACACTGTCATTCATTGAGAGGCATCTTGGCATAACTTGTGGCAAGCAGAGCATCTTTCCCTTCTCACACTATATTGCCTAAGGTTTATGGAGGAACAGTTTGTGTAGAGCAGGTGAACATCTAGTCACACCAGTACAGTAGGACACTCAATCTGAAACTGGCCAGTTACTTACTATGTACTGGAATGAGGAACCACATCCATGAGGGTGGACACAGCCTTGCAAGGAAAACTAGCACAAAGCTACTGAACTTCTTGCTTGTATGGGTATAGCTGCTCTATATCACTGGCTGATTACAAAAGATAGTTCCTATCCTAGTGTACTTTCTGAAGACAGGCCCTGGCAAAGGGAACCTTGGGTGCTGTAGCCTGGTTATTCTAACCTTCAAAGATATTCATGAATCAAGTCTATAAGGAATAACCTTTAGATGAGCAGAAATGACAGGTAATCTACCAGGGTACATGTCACAAACAATATAGAAACCTCCTAAAGAACAGTGAATTTTTTTTTGTCTTCAAAGGAAAATTCATCTCCAGAAGCCAAAGGACACTGCATGGGTAGATCCTTAAGATGAGACGGTAGCTATAAGCATCAAAGAAAGGAATGTTCCATATCTTTTAATTACAGCTATCACTCAGAGAACTCTATTTCTCTTTATTTCCCAGTCCCTGTTCAGTTAAACCAATGCTGAATTTAGAGTTGGATTTTACTTTCCAAATCCAAGCATGTTTTAAAATGAACTTCTGAGTTTCTGTATTATATTAAGAAGCCAATTGATGTAATACAGAATAGGAGAAAATTGGGGACTGTCATTTGACCTTTCTTGGCTCTTTCTCTCAAAGTATACATTCTCTAATAAATGTTATTTTCCTTTTATTGCCTTTCCTGCTCTGCATATATATTCAAGTAAATTTCACTGTTTACATTTATGTTTGAGTCCCAGACAGCCAATGAAGAACTGCCAGACAACAATCCCTGGATGCTCCAGAAAGAAAATGGGCCACATATCAAGTACACTGGATCCAACTTGCTTTGTTTCAACTCACACTCTGGACAGAACTTCGGGTACTGACTTCAATCAACACCACAATTTCAATCAAGATAATGACTTCAACCTGCACCTTCAATCAAGCATCTCCATGAGACATGGACTGGATTAATCCAATTAAGGACTTTCACTAAACTAAGATTTTTTTTTCCCACAGGTCCCCACAAGGCTTTCTTCATCCCAGCTCAGCAGGAAGTAGCTTGGAGAATACTACTCCCCCTTTCCCCACTGTTGACAATTAATTATGGCTAGTTCTATTATTTAAGTTTGGGTTTGAAAGGAGGTTTTCAAGCTTGGACATCTCTTTCAGATAACTTTAAGGCAGGCACAGGTGATACTTACCATGCACTTTTGGGTGTGGTCATTGTTAGTTAGCAAGGCTTTAAATATGAGAATTGCAAGCATATGTGCCCTTTTCTTCCGGTTGTACAGGACTTGCTCAGTTGTGTGAATACTTCCTAATAAACAATCTTGTTTTCAAACTAGTTCTGACACCATTGTGATCCCCATTATTTTCTGATGCGCATTACCTACCTAACAACATAAACACATACACACAGACAGACAGATACACACACACACACACACACACACACACACACACACACAAATGAATCTATGTATCATTTTAGGCTCTCCTCCTTCTACACAAATCCCCCAAAACAAGTAGCCATAATGACTAGCTGTGTATGTGTACACACACACACACACACACACACACACACACACACACACACACAAATGAATCTATGTATCATTTTAGGCTCTCCTTCTTCTACACAAATCCCCCAAAACAAGTAGCCATAATGACTAGCTGTGTATGTGTACACACACACACACACACACACACACACACACACACACACACAACACACAACACACATCTAGGTATCATTTTGGCACCACATTTCCTACAGACAGATCCCCACTCTGTCATGACCAGATATATGAGTATACACACACACACACACACACACACACACACACACACAAACAAACAAACATACACATATCTAAGTATCCTTTTAGGTACTCTCTCTCCTACAGACAAATAACCACCTGCTCTCAAGAACAGTTATAAAAGTATATACACATACACACACACACATGATTAAGTATAATTTTAGGCACCTTCTCTCATACAGAGGTATCCTACACACTTAACCAGCTAGTTAACTATATACCCATAAACACCCACCCCCACACCACATCCTGAAACAATTTTAGGCACCTCTTCTCATACAGATAAATCCCCATACATATGTAGGTGTCAAAACCCGCTATATAAAAAAACACACAACACTTACACACACACAAACACAATCACAAAGACCAAGACAACCCCCTCTCCAACAGAAATTTTCCCAAACATACATAGGTGTCATTACCACCTATGTAAATACACACGCACATACACACACACAAACACACACACACACACAAACACTCACAAATACTGATAGGTGTCAAGTTCTACTAGGTATACTGTGTGATCTGCCTAAGAGAGGATTTGCCTTTCAGTACATGAAACATAGGGTTGACTAATGGGATTTATCAATAAGGGAAGGGACACATAATGTAACCTAAATCTTACCCCTGTTGTGTGTGCTTGTGTGTGTATGTGTGTGTGTGTTTACATGTGTATGTGCTTTTGTGAGTGTGCTTTGTGTGCATGTGTGTTTGTGGTTGCTTGTATGTATGTCAGGTAATACTGTACCCCAGCTCAGGTTACAAACTTCACTATAGCACAATCCTCACACATACACATGTTCACTTACAAACACAAAGCCATGTATGTGCATGCAAGGTGTCAGATCCTGTAAGGTACCTCTTCATCAGCAATAGAACACTAGTTATACATACATACATACATACATGCATGCACACATACATACATGCATGCATGCACACATACATACATACATGCATGCACACATACATACATGCATGCATGCACACATACATACATGCATGCACACATACATACATACATACATACATACATACATACATACATACATTCTTGTGTATACCTGCACATAAACAAAGGGATAAGTGTAGGGTTGTATTATGTATGGCCTACCATATAGCTGAAGTCACAAAGTCAGGCCTGTGTTCCCTACTAAACAGATCACATATGTAGGACTAAGTGTCAGGTCATTATAGATGCCACCTTATGCAACCAAATGGTTCAATGCACAAATATGGGGACTTGATCAGTACTGCTAGATACACACACCCTAATGACAAAATGCTCAGTACATACACATAGGTAAATCTAGGTCATAGAGTCACAGATCTAGCTCTTCATGTTAATTTCTACCTGCAGTGAAAACGCCCCCAAACAGGGATACTCACTTGGTGTGTCAGGTTCAAACTCACTCAAAACTACTACCAGCAACACACTACTTGACTTGAATTTGTACTGGATATCCTACTCTATAAAGCAATATCACACACAGAAATCTAGTTTCAGGTCCTACTATGTGTCACTACTATGTGTCCTACTATGTGCCAAAGCCTCATACAAAAGCATGGCTTTGTGAGGATCCACCACATATTTCCTCCTACACATCCCAAAACTCACAAATACATACAGAGATAAGTTTCATCTCCTGCTTAGTGCCACGTTCCCTACAGCAAAAGTAACACCTACACATAGAGATCAAGATAACCATTCATGCTAGGAAGCTCCTCCCCTATCTGTTCCTCCATGTTTTATACTTACATATAAAGAATGAGAGCTGAGAACATGGAGACATATGGAACCTACAGCTAGTTTACTATTATTCCTAAATAACCCTCCCTATAGTCAAATGTCAGGTCCATAGCCACACACACTAACACACACTTAGGAACTCTTGCATGGAAGAAACCATTCACATACTCATCAGCCATACAATCAAACCCTGTTTACACACAACCATATGTGCTTCTACAACTAGTTGCCCATCTCCCTACAGCAAAGCATGTACATACAGACGCATTAAGAGGAAAAAAAGAGAGTGGAGAGATTCAGAGATAGAGACAGAAATCAGAGAGAGAAAGAGAGTGAGAGCGAGAGAGAGAAAGAGAGAGAGAGCACATTCTGTGTCAGGTCCATTGTTAATCCTCTATTACATTCATAGCTGTCTACTCAGGGCTAGGTGTCAGGTTCTGCTTGATACTGCTTCCCATATACCCAAAGTTCCTATACACCACTAATTTACCAGTATGTACACACTGCTTTATCATAAATGTCGGGTACATAGCCATACACTCAGAAACATACTGGGGTGCACATACGCTAACAGACCCATGCACATATTCAATGAACTTTCACCTTTGTATCAATTCCAGGAAGATATGCCCCATACAGTTAATGCCCCATACACACTTCTGGTTGTCAAGTCTTGTGTGTTAGAGGTACCCCAAATGTAAAATAAACCCACCAACAACTCTAGGTGTTAAGATCAGTGAGGTATCGCAGATATAGGCCATAGCCCTATTTTACACATATACATATCAACACACACACACACACACACACACACACACACACACACACACACAAACACACCCTTCAAATTGGAATCCTGCTCAAATTTTTAGTGCCCTCTATAAGTGTGTGATGTAAACATGCATGGAAGAATAGAAGTTTAAAAGAGGATAGACGTCATGGAGAAAACAAACTAAGATCCAGGACAATAAAGCTCCATGTGTGATATTAATTAAGGAAGTTAATCACACACAGAAAGTATATCAAGCATTTGCATTTGAGGAATTTGGCTACTTTCATCAAAGCAACTCCAAGCTTAATATGACATCCTACAGGTTTCTGATATATATTATGAAGTCTTCTATGAGAAACCATGTCAGCACCTGTGTTTGTACATTTATTTGCCAACATATGAAACAAGAATTCTTTCTAGTATTGCATACGACTGTTGAATTTATGACCAAATCCATTAAGGCAAAAACATTTTGCTTGAGGAAAATCAGAAAACATTGGGACTGGAGAGTTGGGTAAGCAGTTAAGAGTGTTTTTTTTCCCAGTGCCAAGAGGCTACTGACAGATTAAGCCACACACCTGTCACCCACATTCAAAGGGCCTAATTAGGTCCCATATAGGTTCCTCAGCTACTGTCCAGAGTCCATGAGCTCCTATTCCCTGGGTCTTTCCTCTCTTCATCTGAACTCTCCCAGATAAGCCTGGTGCTTGGCTGTGGGTCACTATATCTGCCTCCATTATTTACTGGAATTAAACACTATTATATACTGGACTTTGTCAACTCCCCAAGGGAGGCTTTACCCCTCTTAGTAATGGGAGGTTTTGGGGAGAGATGGTAGGAAATAAGGGATTGGGAGAAAGGGAGGGAGGAGGAACAGAGGTTAGTAATTAAAATAAAAAAGAAACATAGTAGAATTTAAAAATAAAAGAGTACTTTTTGTTCTTGTAGATGTCTGTTATTCATTTACCACCACGAAGGACAAACAATAAACAGACTCATGTAATTGCAGCTCCAGGAGAACTGCTACCTTCTTCTAGGGTCTTTGAGCACATCACCATACACACATACACACACACACACACACACACACACACACACAAACACAAATACATATGTAGACATTTCATATAAATTATATGCATATAAGCCATATATATATACATATATACGTTAAATACATATATGTAATTATATACATAAATTAAAATATATGTGTAAAATCTTTTTTAAAAAAAGGATTTCTTTAGTTAAAGAATCTAGCAATGCTCTGTATCACCAAAAGTTTTAAGCACAAAGCAGGTATTGGGGTTCATGCTGAACTTCAGAGAAACAAATCAGCCAAGCTACCAGAGTGTTCTCACTTCTGCCAATGATCAGACAGAAGGCAAGTTCTACTGAACCTCAGATTGCATCTAGAGACTACATTGCTCCTCAACAAATCATAGACTACTCATGAGACAGCACTGAGAGCCTTATTTTCTTTCTAGTATTGGGATTCAATGCATGAACTCTGTTTCTCTTTTAGTTGATTCGCTCTCATGTAGCTCAGGATGCTCTTGAAATCACAGAGATCCATCTGCCTCTATCTCTTGTGCATCGGGATTAAAAGACTGTGCCACCAGTGCCCAGCTTTGATGGCTAACTAGTATGGCTGTCTTTGCAATATGATCTTCATTGGCGTTGTTAGATTATAAACAATATGTCACCACAATAGTTAAAACATTAGCATATCAATGCCCCACTATATCAATCCATATGACAGCAATATATACAAATTATATTAAGGCAAATGTTCATTTCTCAACTCTCTATTTGAAGATTCATATTTGAACAAGCTACCAATAAAAAATATCATCACGATTTTAATTTGTAATAGAAAGGCTTCAAAGAACACAGGGAGGATATAGGAATTCAAGTTTCTTTTTTGCCAACTGTAATATGTCTGTCTTTAAATGCATTGAGGTATGTAAATAATTATTGATTTATTATGTTAAATTAAAAATCATTAAGTCTTTCACAAACTAAGACCATTGCTATCAATGAGGGAGGAAAGAGAAAATACAAAATTGTACAACAATGTGACCATATTAAAATCAACACATTTAGAAAATATTAGTGCCAAGGAAATAATAGGATTTCCTAAGCAAGGCTATTATTAAGAAACATCCTAAGATAACACAAATAGATTTTAAATATTTGCACAAACCTAAAAACCTCACTAGATATCCTAAGTGGTAAATGTGTCTAAACATCTATATGTTGATTTGTAGTAAATTTCATGACTAGCTACGGGATATTTTGCCAATATTTCTGTGTTACGATTAATCTTTCCGCCAAAAGCTGCCTGACCGCCACTACCACTTGTGAGCTTTACGCCAGCCGCCTGCCTGAGTTAGGCACAAATGAATACACAGAAACTTGTATTAGATACAATGCTGCTTTGCCAATGACTAGGACTTCTCATCTTCTAGCTCAGTCTTAACTATCATGAATCTATATATTTTATAAAACTTAAAGGACACCTTATTGGCATTCCCTCCTTGCCAGTGGATCACATTGTGCCCCTGGAGCAGGAGCAGAGGGGAAAGAGGGAACTTCCCATTTCTCCTCCTTCAAATATGAGTCTCCTTGCTATGTTACTTCCTGCCTAGACCACCACTTCTCTACTACATCTCCCAGAATCCTCTGCTGTCTCATGAGTAGTCTATGATTTGTTGAGGAGCAATGTAGTCTCTAGATGCAATCTGAGGTTCAGTAGAACTTGCCTTCTGTCTGATCATTGGCAGAAGTGAGAACACTCTGGTAGCTTGGCTGATTTGTTTCTCTGAAGTTCAGCATGAACCCCAATACCTGCTTTGACTCCTAGTTCCGTCTAACTTGCTGTCTCATTGGCCAAACAGTATTTTACTCAACAATCAATAGGATAAACATACACAGTACATTCCCCAACATTTCTGTTCTAATTAAACAATGAATTTTACATTTTTACTCTTATACTCTAATAGCCACAATAGTTCCTAAAAAGTCATACTTTTATATTTGAAACAACACATATTGTCCAGGAACATTTATTGTAAAATCATCAGACTACAATGACATTATCAATGAAATATTTTGTCAAATACACTGGCTAGAATCCAGCAGGCTCTTGGCTGTTTCTTGACATATGAATTATATCTAAGTCTGATTAAAAAGGAAAAACTCCCTTTCTGTCAGGATGTCAAGGTAACTATTCATGATATTTCAGTAGCTCTCTTGATCCTGCTGAGATTACCTGCAGCTATATAAAATGGGTCTCCCTGTTCCAATTTTGCTGCTGTGTCAGCGAATTCCAGTCTTGGTAGCCAGCAGAGATTATATTCCTATTAAATGTATACCTGACAGAAAATGTTCTAGTTGGTGTCAAGCTCCAATGGTGCTAGAATCTTCCAATCACAGGTGGTCTGCCAGATTTTCAGCATCTACTATGGGTAATAGAACCTTGGAAAGTATTTTTATAGCCCAAGTTGCAAAGAAAATCTGTGATAGATAACACTGGAAAAATACCAGCAAAAATCAAGTGTCATTTAGGTTGCACATCACACAGAAGGATCAAGTGTTAAAAATACCTGCATGGGACTGATCCAGACCCAAGGAACATGGGTTTCTGGGAGGAAACCTCGGAAATCTATAGGACCTCCTGTAGAAGCCCAGGATTTATCCCTAGCATAGGTATGGATTTTGGGATCCCAGACCATATACAGGAATAGTCCCTGTGCCAAGACACATGGGGCTGGGACTCAGCCCTACCCAGAAGGAAACATCAGACTCTGATGACACCCTATGGAAGGCCTCACCATCCAGGGGGAGCAGAAAAGATATTTGACAGATAAAGTTCTAGTGGGGGGGGCAGGTAGGTGAGGACGGGTGGGAGAAGAGAAATGGGATTGTCATACAAAACAATCCTTTTCCTAATTCTAATAAAAAAAGGTGGAAAAAAAGAGTTGCAAATAAAATGGGTGATAGCTAACACTGGAAAAATACCACCAAGCCTAAAGTGTCATTTAAAGGTTGCACACCACGCAGGATGATCAAGCATTAAAAAATTTATTCAAAGAGCCCAAGTTGTATTCACAAAAGGAAGATGTCAATCTTTATTAGTCTCTAATTCTTAATAGTGTTAAATGAATATTGTACTTTACATTCAGCCACTCTCAAAATACTCACAATGTCAATATTTTATTTCTTTTAGACATTTTTCACTTTATGTTCATTATTGAAAATTTAATTCAATAAGTTCCTATTTTTTAATACAATCCAGAAGCCCCCACTTATTCTTTTGTAATAACTGTACCATGTTGATGAGAGATGCCCCTGCTCTCTCATCATTTAAATCTGTGGTGGAAAATTATATCAAATGAAGTGTACTCAGTCAATATCACACTGGGATTTTTAGCCACTGAGCAGATGCCTTCTACACACAAACTGATTAGGAAATAAATGTAAAACCTTTGCAAAAGATAGACAATTTTTTCTTGACCATGTTACCAAATGAATATTCTCAATGTGTTTAAGATTTATGGAGTTGCCCTTTCTATAAAAGGTTGAGTTGTATGCCATTTGATTACCATAGGTGGTGTTAATGTTTCATACAAGGTGACAAGAGGCATCACTGATGTGGGACATCTTTCTGTATGCAGGAAATATTTGTTACTTCCATTAGTTGATGAATAAAGCTCTTTTGTACAGTGGCAAAGTAGTATAGAGCCAGGCATTAAATCCAAACAAAGATGTTTGTAGCAAGTAGGCAAATTCAGGAAGAAGCCATGTAGTCACCTGGTAACTGATATCTGAGGTAACAAGAAATGAGCCTCATGGCAAAATAAAGACTAATAGATGTGGTGAGAGATAGTAAGATGGTGAGTCATTGGCCAAACAAATACAATGAACATTAAGTCTCAGAATGATTATTTACTAAATGATTGTAGGGACCAGTGGACAGAAGAGAAACAAGTCCAGGGGGACTGGGTGGGACAGAAAACATGCAGCTACACATTATCACTTTAATTATTATGAGGGTGGAAGCTATGTGTAACATCAATATTTAGAAAGAAGATGGGCAAGATTAGTAGCATCTCTAATGTGTAGCCTAATATCCAATCATAGTAAAGAATTAAATCTCTTCCTTTCAACTAGACTACTAGTTCTCCATCTTCCCAATAAGCTGATCCTTTAATAGAGTTCCTCATGTTCTTGTGACTGCTGAACCATGAAATTATTTCATACTAATTTTGCTATGATAAATCATAATATGAATATCTGATATGCAGGATATCTGATATCTGACTCCCAAAGTGCCTGTGAGAAATAGGTTGAGAAACATTTTCTAAATGATGTAGATGGATTCGTAATAAGCTATTAGAATTACATGATGCATGGATTACAAAGTTAAACACTCAATAACCCAACCAACAAAAAGGGAAAGAAAGAAGTAAATAGCAGTTTCTCTGGCTGGAGAATCCCACAAAAACAGCTGACCTGAACAAGGGGGATCTCATCTTCCCTAGACTGATAACCTGGAAACCAGCCTATGTCTGTTTCAGAACCCCTGAGTCTGGATGTCATTTGGGGGGCTGGTTAATCCATCAACCTCTGGTAGAGGATCAGTAGTTCTCTCAAGTACACAAATGGTCTTTGGAGCCCATTCCACATAGAGGGATAATCTCTCAGCCTATACATGGGGGAGGGTCTAGGCCCTACAGCAAGTAATATGAAAGACTATGAATATCCACATAGAAGGCCTCACCATCCCTGGAGAGCAAAAAATAAAAAAAAGGGATGGGATACTTGGTGAGTGGCATCTGATATGTGTAGAAGAGGGAAATTGATTGGTCCTGTAAAAGAATCTTGTTTCTAATTTAAAGTTATAAAAAAGGAAAAATTTACAAAGGCCAATACTTCTCTCACTGTGTAAGGAGCTCCAAGCTGTTCCAGATCTATGGCAGGTGTTGTATTTTAAAGTTTCTAGCTAAAGAGTCAAGAATGCAACATCTTATGGCATTCCTTATTTCACAAAAGTTAATTTAAAATAATGTTTGTTTTTCTTTAAGACTTTCTTTTTAAAAGCCTTCAAAATATCATAATGTATAACATATTTATCTACAATCTACATTGAAACATTCCTATTAATAATGTGTACAGTTTTTTGCTTTGGTATTAAATTTCTATATTAGAAAAATCTTTAAGGTATTAATATCAAATACATGAGTTCATAACACTGTTATAATTATGAAGGGAGTTATTTGAGCTACTGATGCTCATGGCCACCTCCAAACTACATCTCTGTATCAGTTTGAATCATACTGGGACTCATCTCACCATAGAGTAATCTCTTCCATTAACCTAATGAGCATTTATGCTTTATTGTGCAAACAGTTGGTTTGATGAGTAGACTTTGACACTAACCTCAGATTTTCTCCAAGCTCTGCCTCATCTAACTCATAGCTGTCTTGTTACTGTTACATACTTGCTTACTGTTAAGGTGAGGATATCCAGAGGACAGGCAGATCATATGTTTATAGACAGCACAGGAAAAACCAGAATGGTTGAACATTCAGGTTTTTATCTCAATGGAAGGTATTACAAGCTTGTCTTGTTCAGAACACTGGAGTGGATGTTCTATAATACCCTGGTGATCCTTTACTATCTATAGGGCCAAGCCTTACCTGAATAATGCATTCTTATGAACAAAACCCCATACATATTGCAATAGTGTTTGTTATTACTCTTATTACAAACCTTTCCTAGAGCTGTGGTTGGAATCCAAAATGAAATCAAAACAATAATTTAAAATGGAAATATATGTAAAAACAAAATGACTGAGGGTCAGATTCCAGAAGTTTGAAACAGCATGGTTTACTAAGTCAGGTGGAACTTAATTTTCTTCATGCATCTCTATAGGTCATTTATCTGATGACTGTAAGGTTTCAGGAACCCCCAGAGGACAATGGGAATTAGAGAGATAATGGACAGAAAAAGTCAGGTATAATGAATGCTATATTCTGAGAAACTAAGATGGTCTGCAAAAGCAAAAGTGCAATAATAAATATAAATACTCTCTTTAAGATTAACATAAATTGTGTTCTCTATCCTAAACATATTCCCATGTATTTATTTTTATTATTTTTTATATATTTGAACAGCTGGGCTATGAAGACACTGCTAATCCCATACAGAAGAACTGATTCTATGATCCTTGTTCAAATCAGTATGTGGCTAGTCTTATTGAATTGAGATGCTTATGATTTCATTTTCATGTCTAAGCAACATGGAGATAAACTATTGATGTAAATCGATATGCAATCATCCTGAGTTATCCATCTTCAATATGAATTATTTTACAGATTTATGTATATCTTGGGTGTTGGTGAGAGTTCTCCATGCCCTTTATAGTCATCTGTCAAGACCAATATTAGTTAGGTATCTCTTCAAATGTGAAGGTTACAAACTGATCATCAGGAAGATTAAATAACATCACAGGAAAAGTGATTCTGCAAGTTATGTTCACAACATTCTTTTAGCAGATTCTAATGATGAAACATTAGAACAAATGTCTGTAGGCGTGAAGGAAGTTCTTCTTCCACCTTGGGTGTTACAGATTGCCCCAGAAAAGATGCAAAGAGGAGATTCTATTAATTTCTTAGCATACAAGAGAGGCTTACAAAGTATCAGACCTCAAAAGTCATAAATTAGAATAGAACATTATCAAACCTGTAGTCTTCAGAAAATACTAAGTGAAATTTCTCAACTACACACAATAATTGTTGAGGAAGGACATGATTTAAATCATTTAAAATTGACAGTTAAAGAGGACTTAAACAGTCCATGAATATCATCTGCTGATAGAGAAAAAGAATTGCAAGGGATGGAAAACAGAATACTGGATGCACATGTAGATAATCTAGACCATAATTTAGACCTTATTTTGGTTAAGTTACGATTTGATTCTGATGCACAGAGAAGATATTATATTGGAATGGATATTTCTGCCACATAAACAGAATAAAGAGCTGAAGACGTACATAGAAATGTTTCCTGATTTGATTCTAAAGAGCAAATTAAGACTTTGTCAATTGATTGAAAACAATCCAGCAGAAATTATTGTACCTTTAAATTATCAGGAAATTTCCTCCTTATGAAATGACAATGAATGCGGGCAGATTGCTCTTAGTGAGTTTTGGGAAAAAATTAGCAACAATTATCCCAAAAGTGACAGAATTAAATTCATAAGAATGAAAATGTGGATCCTTCCACATATTGTAAGACAAACCCCTATTTCAGGAGTTCATACCTTCTACACTGATGCCAACAAATCAGGTAAGGCAGGTTAAAAAGCAGGTGAGGTAAGTAAAGAAATTCAAATTCCATATGCCTCTGTACAGAATGAAGAATTATATGCAATACTTATGGATTTTACAGATCCTCTGAATATTGTTATGGATTCTCAATATGCAGAGAATGTTGACTTGTACATTGAGCCTGCAAATTTCATTCCTGATAATATAGAATTAACTTCACTGTTTATAAAATTACAGGACACAGTCAGGAACAGAATTAATCATATATGTATATATGATTAATAATATGTATATATATATATATGATTTATAATATGTATATATACATATCACAAACATAGGTTACCTAATGCCTTATTATCAATAAGCTTTCTTAATGCTAATGAGAAATGACAACTATGTGAAAAAAGAAACAGGAATAAGGAAAAATCTGCAGAACTAAATCATCCGGTGTCCTTCAAATATTTACTAACTTTTCTATGGAAACCAGTGTTCGGTGAAGGGGCTAGCAACAGCTGCTCCATGCCAATCAGGTCTTGTTTTATTTTATTTATTGAGTGATTCATTTATGTAGTTGCTTGTTTATTTGCAGTCTTACATATGACCTAGAAAATCAACATTCATGCTCATTAATTAATTTGTATAAAAATAATATCCAAGGCTAAAGTCCTGAGCTCAATTCCCTGCAACCACATGGTGGCTCCCAACCATCTATGATGTCATCTAGTGCCCTTTTTGGAGCTGCATTGCAGGCATACCTGAAGGCAGAACACTGCATACATAATTTAATAACAAACTAACTAGCTAAATCAAAGAACAAATACTAAAAGCTCTCAGAAAAAAGTAGTAACAAATTCATCAGCCTTTACTTAGCGCTCCCAATGAATTGATACCTTATTTGTGAGACAACATCTAGGTATGCAGGCCATACTGATTTTTAATTCTTTGTACGTTCAACCATTCTCAAATTCATAACCATAGTGCTTCATGTTCTTGAGAGTTTGGGGTTACTGTGATAATCTTCCCTGAAATAATATAATTCTTTAATAATTGAAAATTTTCGGTAAAATTACAAAAGATTGTGTATAATAAGTTGGAGCACAGAAATTCTCAGTTTAGGTAATTTGAATATTAACTTTCAGATATTACTTGTGTAGTAATGGAAATTTAAACATACAACTCTATACTGCCAAAGCAACATGATATTTCCAGCCAGTGTATACGAAGCATTTTTTCTAGCCATTTATTGTTCTTGTAACTTATATTGAGTTACAAGATATTTTGTTCTTTGTGACATAACTATATATAGTGAATGAGTTGACAAAGACAAGCCATTAATAAGCATGTGTTGGTGCACAACTACTTCGGACAACATATATTTGTCTCTGTGTGTTAATATTTAGAGTTATAATTTTTCCTTCAGAGCACTCAGACCGATAATATAGGAAATATGTATAATTTTATAAATAATAACAATGAAGGAAAATGGAAGTTTGTATCGGTTGCAGGATATATCCTTTTGTATATATGTAATCTTGACTCAAATCCTCAAAATACATATGTGAGATAGAGTGATGTATAGACAGAATATATATGATAGATAGACGGACAGACAGACAGACAGACAGACAGACAGACAGGCAGACAGACAGACAGGCAGACAGACAGGCAGATATGGTTACTACCTATTGGGTTTGTTTTTTCCTGTCACTATGATCAAGAATCAGACACAAATTGAGATTGAAGTGCTTGAATCCAAAGATTATATTTTCAAAGGAGTTTGTTCATGGTTCCTTGTCCCATCCAAAATGGGAAGAACATTATGTTGACAGTTTGTTTTCTCTGCTTCATGCTTGTGGTCCAAGATGTGATCTTTCAACATTCTGTTCCAGCTGCCATGTCTGTTTCCTGACATAACAGACTCTAAGCCTCTGTAAGTATAAGACAAAATCATTCCTTTTATGTGTTGCCTTAGACATGGTGTTTTATCCCAGCAACAGAGGAGTAATAAATATGAGCGGTCATTAGACTTTAATCACCATTTTCTTCCCTGAGAAACATCCCCCCCTCTCTCGCTCTGACACACACATACACACAAACAGACACACACACACCAAGAGATGCTGTTTCATTTATCTTTCTAAAATTATACCCAAATTTGCTGAAAAATCTGCCTAGTATATCAACAGACATAGTCTCATATTCCTGACTGACCTCAAGAGGAAACATCAATAAAATGTTAGCAGACAACTTGAACTAAGATAAAATCTCAAATAATTTCATGTGAACTGGGTAACAAAACCTACTCGTGACTAAATAAAATGAGAACACTTTTACCATAGACAAACTTACTGTGTCACCCCTATCTCCAAAATGAGAGTAATTTTGTAAATTGCAATGCTCATCATTGTTGCTGCACATCGTTTCCCACATACCATCTATTTTCCAATACATTTTAATTAATTTGCCACATTTAATGATGCCTTCTCAAATATATGCATTATTAAAAATTAGAGGCTATATCACATATGCATGCATACATACAATCATACATACATGCATATATACATTCATGCCATAGACTATCTAGAAGATCACTTAGGAATGGAATTTATCAGAAACAGAGTTATCACAATATTTATTGCGGGTTAATATATATGGTATTGATGTGAATGACTACAGAAAAAAATAAAGTGGTGTGTCCATGCCATTGGACATACAAAATTGGGAACACATGGACCAGCCACACAGGGAGGGAAACTGTTGATGTCATATACACATATCCTCTTCTTCTCCCTGCCCTTCAACCCTAAGAGTAGGTGCACATGGGTGTACACATTGTATTTCCCCCACTAAGAACTCCCCAATTCCACATATCAAACGGATAATGGCTTGGCCCAGTGTTCTCTCTCCTGAGACTCACAGCAAGGAGGTGTGGGCCACAGTGCTGATAGACTAAATGTGAAGGTCCCCAGACATTAGGGACACTTGCATGAAGCTACACACAGAAGGCAATCAAGGCTGGCAGTCCCGGGTATCAGGAAGATGCCACATCGCCTCAGCTCATAGCTTGCCTTTTCCTCAGAGTGATAGAGAAGTTATTTTCGTCACTGAGGGTGAATTGCACCCAACCTAAAGATCTCCCATCACAATCCCAGGATGATGCCCAGCCACAGCCACATGCCTGTGTTGGTCATCAGAGTGTCAGACTGCAAGGCAGCCTATCCCTGATGCTACCGAGAGCAAACAAGGAAACCAACTACCATCACCACCACCTTGTCCAAAAGGCAAGGCAGTTGGGGAAAAAGACTTCCTCTGGATCAGAGGAGACTCCAAAGCAAAATGAGGGTAATTTCAATAAGGCATGGGGGATTTGAGGGATAGGCATAGGCCCTTTACCTATCTCCTTCTGCCTGGTCACTCATCAGATGTTGTCATGTCTCTGAGTCTTTTGCATGAAGCTGCCTGGTGCCCCTTCTTAGGTTCTTGTAGAGACCACAGACACCCAGACATACACCTTCCTCTATACAGAGTCCTGAAATTTGTTATGTATACCAGGCTGGTCTTGAACCCATAGACCATCTGCTTCTGCTTCCCATGTGATGGAGTTAAAGGCACTCACTATCAGTGTACACTGTTGAAACCAGGGTTTTTTGCCTCCCTTGCATCTCATAGAGGATTGCACATGTGATTGATTATCCTGTGTCCTCATAGCATCCCTCCTCTAGTAAGGCAGCCAGGGAGATGTACAATCCCAGAGCACTTCCTCCACACCCCATAGTTTCCTCCTGTGGACACCAATTCTCTTGCATCCTCCCATTGGGACCTCTAAACTGGTAACCCTGATGTTCTTCCAGGCACTTTGGGCCACTGGCAGGCATGTCCATGACCAGCTGCCCTTTCCCTGGGAACTCAAAGCTAAGGCAGTCTCCTGGGGGCCTGAGTCCAGCACTTTGTTGTTTGTATTAATGAAAACACATTAGCCAATGTAAGCTGACAAACCACAAGCTGGGCTCTAAGACAAGGCATTCTGAGCCACTGTTCTAACCCTGCTAGCTGATAGGCAAGTGATATAGCCACCAAATCCTAAGGCCTTTAACTACACAAAATAACGAAGTGAATTCATTGTTTTTCTTCCAAGTTTTAGAACATAATTAATCAAAACTGTAAATGAGGAAGCATCACATAAGAAGTGTTAACTTTATACCAAATACAACATAGATAGAAACTTGTAGTATCTAGTAACATCTGAACCTTCTTGCAAGACCAGCCCATCCCTGGACAGGACTCCTTATATAGCAATTAAAGGCATCTATGTGAAAATAGTGGGTCACTTTGAAATTAAAACACATAACTTATAAAGAAGGGTTTACAGCAACCTAATAACTCCCCCAAAATGGCTAAAGGAAATAAAAACTGCTCAGCGTAGTGTGCTATATCTATGATGGCTGCTGGAGCTCCAACGGGTCACCTCCAGCCTTGGTATTGGCCTCATGCACATTCTCAGCAACATCCCTATATCCAAGACAACGTTTTCAGCTATGAGTAAGTTACAGCTTACTGTCCTGCCATGCTCTGGCTAAATTATATGTACCTAGGGTGGGAAATTGGTGTTGCAGAATTAATAAATATCTTTAGAAAGACCAGGTGCAGTGCCAGAAAAGCCACTTGCTTCTCACCCATTGTGTATCTTGCTCCTCTGATTCTCCATTTTAATTTCTTCATAACAGAATTATCTATTTGCATAAATGTAGTTTTCTTTGTGACATAAAATTTTCTGAAAGACATTAATAGCTCCCAACTGCAGATACCCAAAATTTTATTCTAGAAGGGTAAGGCGAAGTTGGAAGCCTGGGGTTGGGGATCTGAGAACCACCCCAGCCACAAGATTCCATGTTGGAGAGACACTCACCACATTGTGTTCAACTTCCCTGTAGGTACATCAGCAGCAGAAAAGCCTTGAGAATCCAAATTTTGGTGTTCTACCATGGCCTATTCCCCCTTTTTGTTTTAATAAACATTCTTTCAATGTGCGATGAGCTCTTTCAACTATTCCTTGTCCTTGGGGATTGTAAGGTAGGCCATGGTTTAATTGGACTTCCATCTGTTTACAGAAGGAGGTAAAAGAGTGAGCTGTATAAGCAGGGCCATTGTCAGTCTTTAATTGCTGAGGTTTTCCCCAGGCAGCCCACGCCTCAAGGCAATGTCCAATGACATTGCGAGCCTTTTCCCCACTCATAGGGGTGGCATGGATGATGCCTGAGCAGGTATCCACAGACACATGGATATATATAAGTGTTCAAAATCCTGAACAATGGGTTGCATCCATTTGCCAAATTTTCAAGGGCAATAGCCCTCTGGGATTGACCCCCAGGCTAGGGGGGTACAAAAAGGTTATACACTGTTGACAATTCTATACAATTTGTCTAGCCTCCGCTCGAGATAGCTGAAACCTTTGCTGCAAAGTTTTTGCAGATACATGGAATTGTTTGTGAAATTGCTGTGTCCGCTCCACAGGGGAAGCGAAAAATACATATTCCCCTCTAGTACAGTGATCTACGATCTCATTTCCTTTTGATAGAGGTCCAGGCAAGTTGGTATGAGCACTAATATGCTGTATTAAAAAAAATTCCGATCATGATGCCAGATCAACTTTTGCAACTCCTGTAAGAGTATGCAAACTGTACTATTAGGTTTGATAGGTCCTGCAACCTTCAGGGACTTAACAGCATTCACAACATATGCCGAATCAGAAATTAGACTAAAGGGGAACGTGCAATTTCTAAACACTTCAAGAACAATTTTACATTCAATAATCTGGGGGGAGCCAGGCTGATATTGAAATTGCAGTGGATCTGATGCTCTATCATATAGGCTCCACAGCCTGCCTTGGATCCATAGGTGAAAATGTTTGTGACTCCAGCAATAGGAGCAGCTGCAGTCATTTTAGGAAAAATGACCGGATGTTCTCTAAAAAATGACATTAGAGGGTGTTTTGCATAATGATTATCTATTTCTCCTGAAAATCCGCAGCGTAGAGTGGCCCAATCATCCACAGTTCCACAAAGGATCTTAACTTGTTGAGCAGTATATGGGATTATGATCTTATTTGGTACTCTCCCAAAATATTGAATGCATTGCTGTATCCCATTTTGAGCCAAGTCAGCAACCGCTGCAGGATAGTATTCAATAGTTTTTCCTGGGGAGGATTTAGGATAAATCCATAGTAATGGACCATCTTGCCACAGCAAAGCTGTAGTCTGGGAGAATGTTGGGAGCACACACAAAAGAATATCCTTGTTTTCTATTAGCCGTTTAAGGCTGGCATTTTGTAATTCTGTCTCCACTTTCTTCAAAACTTCTCTGGCTTCAGCGGTTAACTGCCTAGGTGAATCTAACGCTGAATCACCATTGAGAATATTATACAATGGTTTCAACTCATAATTAGGTAATTTTAAATAACACCTTATCCAATTTATATCTCCCAACAACTTCTGAAAATCATTAAGAGTTTTTAAATTAACTTATCTAATCTCTATCTTTTGTGGAATAATTGTATGAGAGAGAATCTTAGCCCCTAGATAGTTCATAACAGTGTCCTTTTGTAACTTTTCTGAGGCTATGACTAATTTATGCATCTCAAGCAAATTTTCCAATTTTGCATATGCCTTATTGAGCTTTTTATCATCTTTGTCAGCCAATAAAATATCATCCATATAATGAACACATCTAATCTTTGGAAAGTCCACTCTCAAAGGAGCAATGGCCTCTGCAACAAACTACTGACACATAGTAGGACTATTGGCCATCCCCTGTGGCAACACTATCCATTCATACCTTAGATAAGGTTGTTCATGATTACAAAAGGGCAGCGTAAATGCAAAGTGCCCTGAATCCTTGGCACACAAAGGTATGGAAAAGAAACAGTCTTTAATATCTATAGAGATGATAGGCCATTATTGCAGGTAAAGAAGTTAAAAGTGGACGACCACGTTGCACAGGGCCCATAATTTGCATCTGGTGATTAATAGCTCTAAGATCATGAAGCAATCTCCATTTGCCAGATTTTTTCTTAATGACAAAAATAGGAGTATTCCATGGAGATACAGAGGATTTTATATGCCCCAGATCCAGTTGCTCCTGCACTAAAGTCCTAGCAGCCTCCAGTTTTTCAGAGGAAAGTGGCCACTGAGGAACCCCTACCGGTTCCTCTGTTTTCCAGGTAATAGGAATACCTCCTCCACTGTCCCCTAGGAAAAGCCCAGACCTAGATTCTTTGGTCTCGGTTGTGGTATAATAGGACTAGTTTGACCCTGCAGATGTTTTCCGAGGCCTCGACCTGGGATGTATCCCATTCGTTTCATGATATCTTGAGTTGTTTCTGAGTATTCATTTGTGAGTTTAAAACCCATATCCTTTAACAAATCTCTTCCCCATAGTGAAATTGGTAAGTCTAACACCTAAGGCTGCATGGTCCCTGAATGCCCTTCTTGATCTTTCTAAGGCAATTGTCTAGCACTCATATCAGGAGCCTTAGCATAGCCCAAACCTTGTAAAATTTGAGAAGAGACCTGTATAGGCCAGCCAGAGGGCCAATGTTTGGTGGCTATGATGCTCTTATCAGCTCCAGAATCTAGTAAGCCTAGGATTTTCTTACCATTCACTATTAATTCAAGGGTCGGACATTGATCGAGGTCTAAAGCTAGGAAAGTTAAGTTCGATCCAGTGGAACCAAAGCCTCCCTCTCCTCTCTCTGTGGCTTGAGCTGGAAACTTGTCATGTAAACTTGGCAAAAGCAGTAGCTGTACTATCCTGTCTCCAGGAGAAATGGCTGTAATCCCTCTAGGAGATTCTACCATGATCTTTACAACACCCATGTAATCAGGATCTACATCTCCAGGATGTACTCATAGACCTTTCAAGGCTGCAGATGATCTTCCTATAAGCAGGCCTACTGTGCCAGGCTCAAGGGGTCCCTTAAAATCAGTGTCAACAAGCTGGACCTGCATTCTGGGAGTTAATACCAGTGTGGTGGTGGAGTGTAAGTCCAGCCCCACAGAGCCTGTAGTGACTCTCCTCGGTCTCTCGGATGTCAGAGCGAGGGCCAGGTTTTAGGACTCTGCTCCTGGTTCTGATCCTCCATGGCCCCATATATTTGTGGGTCCTGGGGTTGTGAGCCCCATCGTCCATTTTTTGGATGAGCTCCTCCATACCCCTGAACAAGAGGCTGTCCACTGATGTCTTTTACTGATCTATAATCCTTATCCCAATAATTTCCTTTTCTACATCTAGGGCATGAGCCAGGTTGCTTAGGGTGAGGGGTAGAGTTATTGACTGTAGAATTTTCTCCTTCTGGGCATTGCTTTCTCAAATGCCCTTGCTTGCCGCATTTAAAGCAAGCTCCTGAACTTCTGCTAATTGCATCACAGCAGCTGGTAGGCCAGCATTGGTCAGTGGACCCCCTAACTCCCTACAGACCTTCATCCAGAGGTAAAAGGCCTTTACCTTTATATGGAGTTGTTGCAGCCCTACACTCCTTTGTACATTGTTCATAAATCAGCTGTTTGATCAATGGCATAGCAGCATCTGGATCCCCAAACACTCGTCCTGCAGATTCTAACTTTCTTGCCACAAAGTCTGAAAAGGTTTCCATAGGACCTTGTAATATCTTTGTAAGATTTCCACTAACCTCACCTCTGTTGGGCAGAGACCTCCAAGCCCTAATGGCTATTTGGTTAACCTGATCATACACTTGAGGGGGGTATCCTGTTTGTTGCTGTGCAAAACGTCCTTGACAAAGAAGCATGTCCACATCCCAGGCTGGATTACCAGCCGAGCAGTAAGCTGACCATGATCATTGGCAAATTCAATTTGGAAAGCTCTCCAATCCAAATATTGTCCTGGTGATAAACAAGCTCCTACCAAATTCATCCAATCACTAGATGTCATACAGAAGTGACTGAGTGCTTCTACCTGAGCAACTGTAAAAGGTGCCATCACCCCATAGGTGCGTACCAACTCTGCCAGATCTTTGACTATTTTAAAGTCAATCGGCTCATGATATCTCTGTTGGTTACCATCTGTAAAAACTGGATAAGCCAGTGGTCCAGCAATCTGGAACTCAGTGCAAACAGTACGCCACACTTCCGGACAGAAGGTGGAGAAACCAGGAGCTCCTACTTCCTCTTGTGAGCAGTAGGGAGGAGGAGCGATAGGGCGGTGCCCTTGCTATACAGCCGCCATTTTAGGGCACTGTTTTTCTGTTACTTTTAAGGAATGTTTTTCCATGAGCTCAATAATCTCTCCCTTCTCATCCTCCATGAGGTCCTCATCCTCACATATATCCTGCTCTGATTCTGAATCCTCTCCTGGTTCTTTTAATTCCTTCCTCAACTCTCCTAGAGAAAGATAGACTAGCTTCTTATTCCTTTTCTGTTTTCACTTTCCTCTCTCACTTTCTGACTGTTTTGATCTTTCTTCTTGAAGCATTTCAAGGGCAGCTTGTCCATTTGCTATAGCTTTCTTATTTCCCTCTTGGTCCTCTAGACAGCTGTGTATCAGTCGCCATACTGGCTGAACACAAGGCTTCAACATTCCTTGTTCCCAGGCAAAATCCAGGTCTTTCCCTAACTTATCCCAACTAGCCACTGAGAGATTGCCTGAATCCTCGAACCAGGGTGCAATGGTGTCACATGCATTCAGGAACCTCTGCAACGTGGCTTTAGTTAACCTTAAATTTTTAGAATGAAGCAGCTCTTGAAGAGCCAGAAAAATTGGATGTGATTGTGACGATCCCATTGTGCTTTTGTTTAGTTTTGTGCACTCTGAAGGTGTGCAAGTTGGATAGCGCCACCAAAAAACAAAAGCCCACACTGCAATGTTAAAGAGCAGCCAAATCACCACTATAATAGTGGGGTCCATTCACTTTACTCTCACTCTGCAAGTTGAAGCAGGAGCCAGGTGTTTACTTTTGGTTCACTTTTGCCTCGAACAGTGTTGCTCCTCTCTGGAGACTTTATCACTTCTTTGCCGAGGGTTTTATTGCTCCTTACTGGAGACCTTATTGCCTCTTTACCGAGGGCCTTATTGCTCCTTTACTGGAGACCTTATTGCCGCATTCACTGCGGAACTTATTGTCCCACTTACCTTGGGAACTTCCTGGTGCCACCCTGACTGTGAGAAGTTCTGATTCCACATACAGGCCACCACTTGCCACGTCCACCCTTGACCAGCAAGAATGACACAACACTGAGGAATCTTCTTCACACAGTTTAATCAGGAACCTTGATTTACACTGAATGGCGGTCCCAGGTTGAGGAAGACAGGGCCTGATATAGTCTACATCAAACAATCACCTAATCCTATGTGGCACGCCAGGATAGACTGTCTCCAAGCAGAATTAAGAGTATACATGGCCTTTACTAAATTAGGAGTTGTTTACCACAGAGAGCACTCACCATCGGGCTGGCGGAAGGCAGAAACCGGGGCCATCTTTTGTTCTCAGTACTTTGCAGCTCCCAACATGGGCCCAGAAAATAAACCCCATCATTGGCATTCTGGTATGGATGGATTATCTGCTGGCAAAGATGGAGCTGCATGGTACTGGACACAACCGATTCTAGGCACTAAGTTCTTCAAGTCAGGAGTGCTCCTATCCAGCACCAGTGTGCTGCAAGGTCAAGAAACTGTTACACTTTGCTGCTGTGAGACAGGCAGCCACTGTAGAGATAGTGGGATGGGGTGACTGAGGCTACACTACAGAAAGAAGACAGTGGGATGGGGTGACTAAGAGTATGCTCCAGAAAAAGATAGTGATAGGGTTAACGAGACACGCTACAGAAATAAGATATTGGGATAGGGTGGCTAAGGCTAATCTACAGAAAGAAGATGGAAATTAGGTCCCCCAGCTTCCCACTGAAAGCATGGGTGGAAGGTCATATCTCCATGGTACTGAGAACCTATAAGTATTTGACTCCAGAATTGATTATTTTGACGATCCATTGCATAAAACCAATTGGATTTCCTAGGTCATTGTCCTGTCAGCTTTATGGACATTCTTGTCATACCTTCTGTGTTCAGATATCACTTTTCAAAGTTTACTCTGGGGTCATTAATGATACCTAAGGCAATCCAAAATGCCTTTCATGTGAAAGTTATTTTCGTACTAAATCACAGACACTCTTTGCTCTCTTACTGCCATTCTCTTTTAACTGTTTAGTGGAAATTTGTGACCAATACATGTGGTGAGACAAAGTAATTGTTCCAGGAATTCATGGAGAGTATGGTGTATACACACATACACACACACACACACACACACACACACACACACACAGAGAGAGAGAGAGAGAGAGAGAGAGAGAGAGAGACAGAGACAGAGACAGAGAGACAGAGAGACAGAGAGAGAGTGAGAGACACAGAGAGAGAGAATGGAAAAAACTCATATGAAACCCTCATCTTCTTTCCTCTCATACTTATCTACCATACTCACTACTACAGACAAAAAAGAGACATACATGGTCAATAGTATCCTATAAGAAAATGCCAGCAAATCAAAATACTCTTGTGATTTAATAAAAGTAAGATTATAATAGAACTGATCATTTCCCCTTTCTGTTTCCCACCTTGAGGCCTCCCAAATACCTCTCTATTCTTCTTCAAATTCATGGCCTTTTTATTTTCAGTAATTGCTATTGCATGCACATCCAAATATCCATATATGCATATATATTTTCCAATATAACCTGCCCAATCTTTATAATGTCATTTGTCTTCATTCTTTATCAGGGATGACCACTTGACACTGGACAATAAAGTGGTATTCTCTTCCTTTCATAATCCTACCTCTCTTACTCCCAAGTTTCCATAGGAGCCTGAAGTACTTGTAGTGTTGAGGCCTTGTGAGATTTTGCCCATTCAACTTTGTATGTCATTGAAGTCTTCCTTGTTTAGCAAATGTTTTCGTAGTCATGCTGGTGAGAATTTATGGTGTGACATCTGATGTTACTAGAGAAAATATCACAACAAAGACCCTCGCCTTACCTCAGGTTTCTAAAATCGTTCTGCTCCTTCTTCCCCAATGTCCTCTGAGTATTATTTGTAGCAGAGTGTTTTAGATGTATACATTGTGCCTGGGAGAACATACTTCTGTAGTTGACTCAAGACCCAGTCAATAAGAGGGACATCAGCTTTGGAACTGGAAACCTACCAAACTACCCAGTACTACTGAAGTCATGATTATTGGAGGGGAATCTACAAACACTAATTTACAAAACTAGAGTAACATCTATCAATAATCTGTAATTATTTGCTCATGAATAACTCCTTTAGAAAGCTGAAACATGACCGTTTTGGGCATTGGTGGTGCATGCCTTTAATCCCAGCACTAAAAGTAGAGGCAGTTGGATCTCTGTGAATTCGAGAACAGCTTGGTCTATCAGAGCTACTTCCAGGATAGCCTCCAAAGCCACAGAGAAACCCCATCTAGAAAAACCAAAATAACTAACTAACTAACTAACTAAATAAATAAATAAATAAATAAATAAATGAATAATGCTAAAACCTACACAATACCTCAAACTAGCAAAATTTCCACAAAGCTATCCACAAAAATAACAAAAAAATAAATTAGACTATTTTCCTTTAAGGTCATAGATACAGGAAAAATTCCTTACGTTTGTTCCAAATTAATAATATTATGAAATGTAAGTGAGTACCAACTCCCTGCCCTTTTTATTTGGCCCTAGGATTAAACTCAAGTTCTCTTATTTACCTACCAGGCATGTTTTTGATAGAAGAAACTTGCGAGCCAGAGCACTTTCTGATTGCCTAAGGGCTATCACTTCTAAGTGAGTTTAAAGTCTATAAATAGCTGAATGGCATTGTGGGAATTTATAAATAAACACTCTGGCAAATAGCAGCACTGAACTTCCTATCAGACATATATACAAGCTACCCACAGCTCTAGAGAGTGTTCAAAAGCATGGAAATTTTAGAGGAGTGATGAGCATGTAGCAAGTATTCTGCAGAGTGAATTCACTGTTCTGTTGTGGCTTGGCCCAGGAAATAGACAGCCAGTGCAACACATCTCTGCTACAGAAGTAAATTAACTGATCTGCAAATAAGGCTCAGGAATTATTCACCCCCACATAACACAGGCCTTGCATTCCCATTCCCCAGTGGTCACACCCTCCTATTCCAACTGGCCACACCCTCCCATTCCCACTGGCCACACCATCACACTCCCCAGGGCTAAGTTTTTCTAAAGGATGTATGGATACTGTCCTGCTTTCTTCTCTAAGGTTATACTGGAAAAATTGTATTTGTACTGCAGACTCGAAGCTAATGTCACCAGCAGTCAACATGGCATTTTATCTCTTTGATCTTCATTTCCCTGTCTTATCTCTCTGGCTTTAATCTTCACAATAGAACATGGGGTTATCCTTTATGAGAGTCCTCAATCCCAATATTCACCTTTGGGGGTGGTTTAGCACCAAGTCCAACATATTTCCCAGCTGAAATTCTCACAATTGCTGCTCAGCCACATGATACTGGGTAGGCTTCACTTTCTGTGGCACCCTTTATTTTTATTCTTGAAACTGGAATTGCACTCATTGCAGTCATTTATCTCTTGTCATAGGTTTTTATGAAATTAAGTTTATAAATTAAATGGACAATAAGCAATTGATAAACATCAATCCCTTTTAAGATTTGTCTTCCTTTAACAGTTTGTTGGATTGTGTTAGTGAGAGTTCTCAAAGCTCTTTTTTATCACCTGTCAAGACCAATAATGATTAGGTAACTCTTCAAATGTGAAGGTTAAAAACTTTTCATCAGGAAGATTAAGTAACATCCCATTAAAACTGAGCCTGCAGATTGTGTAGCCACTCAGAGTACATAAAATTCTGATCCTTGTGTCTTCAGGAAATGAACATTTTCGACTTTTTCCAGCAGTGAGCAGGTATGAAACCAAAGAGGACTATTAGGACGTTCAGCAATTAAATTATGTACTTTTATGTCATCTCACTAATAAGATCCAACTAAACATGAAGGTGAGACATGTAAAGATTCGAACATAGTAGTAGAATACTGGAGGAGAAAAGGCAGACGGGGGAATAATAGAGAGTTCATTCTGAATTAAGACAAATCTATATCGATGGCTGATTACTAAGGCTAATTCCTGTCCTGATGGAGTTTAATGAAGCCAGCCCCTGGGAAAGGGAAACTTGGGTACTGTACCTGGTTAGTCTAAGTCAAAAAAGATAGCCTAAGAAAATCACTGGCTTTAGTCTCAGGTGCATGTTATTAAGAAGGCAAACCTCAGTATGAACAGATGTGATGTTTATTTCTTTATACTAACATTGGCCTTGAGTCTGATGGGAACTTTGTGTGTCCCTGCTATGAAAGTCATGTTCCTGCCTTTATCCTTTTCTTCTTAGAGAACAGAAGTCAGCTGAGGCCCCTACTGCCAGCCACCCCCTCCGTCCCTTTTAGTCTGCTGGATGGAGCAGGAGCATGTGCAATCAGTACCAGCTACATATAGCAGGATCTTCATCAACAACATTCCAAAATTGTCCACAGGTATGCTCCTCACAGAGAACAGTGAGTCCTTCAGATGCTCTTTTGGACATAATGTGTTTGGTTGGGACACTACTTAAATCATATCCCCTGGCCTAGTGACACTGTCAAGATGACCAATTTGGTATGGATGGGTCAACCTGATCTCAGAGTTCAAGTCTATGTCTCTTGTTGGCAAACTTTTCTCTCCTAATATTTGGAGGGTCTTTTGGCCTGGATCTTTTATAGATGCTCATTTTCACCAAGTGTGTATCCTGACTAATTTAGACAAGAGGATGTGAGATGTGGGTCAAGAAGCAGACTACCTATGTTTATACATGTTGCTGGGAGGATACTTTTCCACCTTGACACTAGAGCGGGATTCTTGCAAAGTACCAGGGTAACCATGAGAAATTACTCCCCGAAATAAGATATCCTAATGAGACCCTAAGGATGTTGGCCTAGGGGAGGTCACTTTGGTAGACAATGGACATTATACCTGCCTCTTTAGTCCACAACTTACACAAAAAATGCAAACCTGCCAAGAACACAGGTCTTCTTTTGGGGGAAAGTAGAACATTTTCATTGGTCTATAATATTCCTTCTCTGGTAGGTGCTTGGCCACATCCTGAAACACATACCAAGGGGATTCCTAACCTGAGGATCTGCACACTCAGTGCTGATACCAGTAATGAAAAACTTTGGATACCATTAAAGTTAATCAAGAATTGAGTCTAAAAAGAATAACCTCAAGACGTGCAGAAGTAACAGGTAATCTGCCAGGGTACATAACAAACTATATAGGAAGCTTCTAAAGAAAGTGAAGTGTTTTGCTGTTATCTTCACAAGAAAACTCATCTCCAGAAGTCAAAGGACACTGCATGAATAGATCCTTATGAAGATATGATAGCCATAACCATCAAAAAAAGAGGAATGCGCCAAAGGCTTCAATTTACAGTTGTCTCTCAGAGAACTCTGTTTCTATTTATTCGATAATCCCTATTCAATTAAACTAATGCTAGCTTTAGATTTGGGTTTCCTCCTCTAAATCCAAGCACGTTTTTAAAATAAACTTCAGTATTTCTGTATTATATCAAGAAGACAATTGATGTACTACAGAATAGGAGAAAATTTGGGGATGTCATTTGACTTTTCTTGGCTCTTTCTCTCAAAGTATACATTCCTCCATAATTGTTATATTCCCATTGTTGCCTTTTCTGATTTGCAATCTTTTATAAGCAAAAATTTCTCAGCTAACGTTTATGTTTGAGTACCACACAGCTAATGAAGAACTGTCTGTCGGCAATCCCTGGATGATCCTGAAAGAAAATGGGCCATATCTCCTCCAGTACCCTGGATCCAACTTGCTTCTTTTAACTGACGGGAAGGAGGGAAGGAGGTGTTCAAGCTTGGACATCTCTTTCTGATGACTTTAATGGTATTTGGAATAGATATAGTTAAGCTGTGACATTAGTAGATCACTATAACTTGTTTTAATTCACCCTTATGATTCTTATAGGCAATTTACACTGTTAAGTTTTAATCCTATTTAATGCTAAAATGTGAATTATAGGGGATATAGTTCCACATAGTTCCATGCCCACTTGAGGGCTGGAACAGGTGACACTGACCAGCCATGCTTAGGTGTGGTCAGTGGGAGTTAGCAAAGCTTTAAATTAAGAGTCACATGCCTGTGCCCCTCTCTCTTTCCTCTCCTGCATGGTAGTATTGAACTGGCTCTGTCGTGTGAGTACTTCCTAATAAACAATCTGTTTTACTAACTAGTTCTGATTCCATTGTAAACCCATTAATTGCGATCCACACTACCTACCTAAAAGCATAAATACACACACACTCTTTCTCTCTCTCTCTCTCTCTCTCTCTCTCTCTCTCTCTCTCTCACACACACACACACACACATATCTAGGTATCATTTTAGGCTCTAATTCTTCTACACACAAAACCCACATACATAAGTAGCCATAACGACCAGCTGTGTATGTGTGTACACACACATAAACACACACACACACACACACACACACACACACACACACACACACACAAACAACCCACACACACAAACACACACACACAAACACCCCTGCCCCCGCATAGTTATCTTTTTTGTCATCACATTTCTTACTGACAGATCCCCACTATCTGTCAAGACCAGTTATATGAGTATACACACACACACACACACACACACACACACACACACACACACACACATAGGGATAGGTGTCAAGATCTACTAGGTATCCTGTGTGATCTGCTTAAGAGAAGAGGTGCCTTTCAGTGTCACCTGTTCCAGCCCTCAAGGGCATGGAAGTATGTGGAACTATATCCCCTATAATTCACATTTTAGCGTTAAATAGGATTAAAACATCAAGGGCTGATTAAGGGGCTTCATCAGAAGGGAAGGGATACGTAATGTGACCTAAAACTTCCCCTGCTTTGGTGCATGTGTGTTTGCGTGCGTGCGTGCGTGCGTGTGTGTGTGTGTGTGTGTGTGTGTGTGTGTGTGTGTGTGTGTGTGTGCTAGTGTGTGTGTGCTTTGTGTTCATGTGTGTTTGTGGTTGCTTGTATGTATGTCAGATCATACTGTGCACCAGCTCAAGTTACAAACTTCACTATAGCACAATCCCACCAATACACATGTTCACTCAGACAAAATCACAAACCATGCATGTGCATGGCAAGGTGTCAGTTCCTGCAAGATACTCCTTCATCCACAGCAGAATACTAGGTATACATATATACATACACACATAAATACATTCTTTGTATGCATGTGCATACACAAAGGGATAAGTTTAGGGTTGTATTATATATTGCCTCCCTTTAGCTGATGCCCCAAATTCAATCCTGTGTATCTGGTTATATTTGGCATCTCCTCTCCTAAACAGATCATATGCAAAGGACTGAGGGTTTGGTCATGATAGGTACCTTCTGATCTAATCAAATGGTTCAATACACAAATATGGGTATTTGATCAGTACTGCTAGATACCCACACCCTAGTGACAAAATGCTCAGTACATACACATAGGTAACTCTTGGCCCTACAGTCAAAGATCTGGTTCTTCATGTTAATTCCTCCCTGCAGGGAGAACTCCCCCAAACACGGACATTCCTGTGGTCTGCTAAGTATAAACTCATCTACAACACCTACCAGCAGCCCACTAATTGACATGACTTTGTACTGGGTATCCTCTTATATAAAGCAAAATCACACACAGGAAAGTAGTTGCAGGTCCTACTAGGTGTACCACTTCTGTAGCCAAAACCTCATACAAAAGCATGGCTTTGTGAGGATCCACCACATCTTTCCTCCTACATATCCAAAACCACAAAAATACATACAGAGTTTGGTTTCAGCTTCTGCTTAGTACCCCTTCCCAACAGCAAAAGTACCACCTACACATATAGATCAAGATACCCATTCTTGCTAGAAAGTTCCTCCTCTATCTGTTCCTCCATGTTTTATACTGAGATCTGAGGAATAAGAGCTAAGAACTGGAGATACATAGAGCCAGCAGCTAGTTTACTACTATTCATATCTACCCCTCCCTATAGCCAAATGCCAAGTACATAGCCACACATTCAAACATACTCAGGTAACCATGATTGTATGAAACATTCACATACTCATCATCATAGAATCAAAGCCCTGTTTACACACAACCATCAAGTGCTTGTCCTACTAGTTGTCCATCTCCCTACAGCAAAGCATGTATATACACACTAATAAAGAGGAAAACAAAGAAGGGGAGAGAGTCAGAGATAGAGACAGTGATAGAGATAGAGAGGGGGGCATTCTGTGTGAGGTCTATTGTTACTACTCCATTATAGTCAAAGCTGTCTACTCAGGGCCAGGTGTCAGGTTCTGGTTGATAGTGCTTCCCCTATACCCAAAGTTTCTATACACATCCAGTTTACCAGTATGCACACCATGACATATCATAAATGTCAGGTAATTACCATACACATTAGAAACACACTCGGGCACAAATACTCCAACAGACCCATGCACATATTCCATGAACATTCACCTTGCTACCAAGTCCAGAAAGGTAGGTACCATATGGTTAATGCCCCATACACATTTCTGTTTGTTAAGTCCTATGAGTCAGAGGCATCCACAGTATAAATAAACCCCACAACACCTTTTGGTATTTGGTTCAGTGAGGTATCTCAAATATAAGCCAAAGCCCTCTTTTACACACATACAGGAGCACTTGTACACACACACACACACACACACACACACACACACACACACACAGACACACACACTTCAATTTGGATCCCACTCACCTTTTAAAGGCCTGCTATAAGTATGTTGTGATGTATACCTGTAAGGAAGAATACAAGTTTTAAAATTGGATAGACCTCATGGAGAAAACAAACCAAGATCCAGGACAATAAAATTCCATGTGAAAGTTTAATTTCAAGAAGTTCATCACAGAAAGTATCTTAAGCAGTTGGATTTGAGGAATCTGGCAACTCTCCTCAAGGCAAATCCAATATGACATCCTACAGGTGTCTGATATATATTATGAAGTCTTCTCTGAGAAACCTTGACAGCACCTGTGTTTGTACATTTGCCTCCATATGAAACAAGAATTCCTTCTATTATTGCATACAGCTATTGAATTTATGACTAAATCCATTCATGGAAAAATGCTTTGTTTGAGAAAAATTACAAAAAATATGGAACTTGAGAGTTGGGTAAGCATTTAAGCGTGCTTGTTGTCCCACTGCCAAGGGCCTCCTAACAAATCAAACCACATAAGTGTTACCTGCATTCAAATGGTCTAATTAGGTCCCATACAGGTTTCTCAGTTACTGTCCAGACTCTATGAGCTCCTATTCACTGGGTCTTCCCTCTCTTTAAGTGATGTTAACCTTAACCTCTGCTTGGTTAAGCTAATAACATTAGTTACTGGAATTAGAAACTATTATATGCTGGACTTTGTTGACTCCCCAAGGGAGTCTTTACCCCTCATAGGAATAGCTGGTTTGGGGTGAGATGGTAGGAAGTGGGTGGGTCGGGAGAAATGCAGGGAGGGGGAACTAGGGGGTTGTGAATAAAATAAAACTAGAAAAAATATTAGAGTTGAAAACTAAAAGACTACTTGTTGTTCTTCTAGAGGTCTTGATTTCATTACTACCAGCCAGGACATCTATACACCGCCTCATGTAACGCCAGCTCCAAGAGAACTGATACCTTCTTCTAGGGCCTTTGAGCACATTACCATACATACATACATACATACACACACACACACACAAACACACACAAACACATGAAGACAATATATATATATATATATATATATACATTATATGCATATAAGGCACATATATAAAACTTATATACATAGATATATATAAATTAAAATATAAGTATACAATATTTTTAAGAAAAGGATTTGTTTGTTTTAAGCATCTAGTAATAGTCTGTAGCACCAAAAGTTAAAACACAGAAACAGATATTGGGGTTCATGCTGAAGTTCAGAGAAGCAAATCAGCCAAGCCACCAGAGTATTCTCACCTCTGACAATCATCAGACTGAAGGCATGGTCTACTGAACCTCAGATTGCATCTACAGACTACATTGTTCCTCAGGAAATCATAGATGCCTCCTGAGATAGCACTGAGATCCTTATATTCTTTCTAGTGCTGGTATTAAAGGAATGAACTCTGATTCTCTTTTAGATTGATTCACTCTCATGTAGCCCAGGATGGTCTTGAAATCATAGAGATCCATCTGCATCTACCTCCTGTGTATTCAGATTAAATGACTGTTTCAAAAATGTCCAGATTTATGTCTAAATAGTGTGGTTGGCTTTGCATTATGATCTTCAGTGGCTTTATTAGATTATAAGCAATACATCACCACAATAGTCAAAAAATTAGCATCTCAGTGCCCCAATTAGTCAGTCAATATGAAAGCAATATATACAAATTGTGTGAAGTCAAACCTTCATTACTCAATTTTCTATATTAAGACTCATATTTGAACAAGCTACCAGTAAATTATATTATCACCATTTAAATTTGTAATAGAAAGTCGCCAGAGAACACATGTAGGAAAAAGGAATTCAAGTTTCTTTGGTACCAACTGTAATGTATCTTTGTATGTAATGAGCTATGCAAATAGTTATTCAGTTCGTATATTAAGTTAAAATTCATTAAGTCTTCCTCACACTCTGAGCATTGTTATTAACAATGTTGGAAAGGGAAAATCCAAAAATGTACAACAATATGTCGGTATTTACATCAACCCCTTCAGACAATATATGTGCCATTGAAATAATAGGATATACTAAGAAAGGGTGTTATCTTAAGAAACATCCTAAGATATTACAAATGTAATATCTTGAGCAAACATTAAAAACCTCACTAGATAATTCCTTGTGTTAAATATATCTGTATTTCTACAAGTTGGTATGTAGCAAATCTAATGACCAGCAAGGGGAAAGTTTGCCAATATTTCTGGTCTACTTAAACAAAGAATTTTACATTTTACCCTTATACTCTAATAGCCATAATAGTTCCTAAAACTCATAACTGTATATTTGAAACAACAACTATGGTCCAGGGTCATTATTTTATTTTATTTCCCCCCTTTTTATTAGAAAGAAAATTATTTAACATGTCAATCCCAGGCCCCTCTTCCTCCTCTCTTCACCTGCCCATCCCAACTAACACCAGACCCATCCTATACCCTTTATTCTCCCCAGGGAGGTTAAGGCCTTCCACAGGGGGGTCTTCAAAGCTGTCATATTCTTTGGGATAGGGCCTAGGCCAACCCCCTTTTTTCTAGGCGCAGGGAGAACCCCTCCATGTGGGATGGGCTCATAAAGTCCCATTGATAAGTACTGACCCACTACAAGAGGCCCCATAGATTTCCAAGGACTCCTCACTGACACCCACATTCAGGGGGTCTGGATTGGTCCCATGCTGGTTTCCCAGCTATCAGTCTGGGGACCAAGTGTCTACCCTTGTTCAGGTAGGCTATTTCTGTGGGTTTCTTCAGCCTGGTATGGACACCTTTGCTCTTCAGTCCTCTTCTCTGCATCTGGATTACAAATCAGTTCAAGGTTTAGCTGTGGATGTCTGCTTCTACTTAAACCAAATGGTGGATGAAGGATATACAATGGCATATGAATTAGTTGTGAATCTCATTATCAGGATAGGGCATTTAAGGTAGTCTCTCCTCTGTTGCTTAGATTGTTAATTGGTGTCATCTTTGTAGCTCTCCTGACATTTTCCAAGGGCCTGCTTTCTCTTTGAACTTATAATATCTCCCTCTATTATATTATCTCTTCTGTTGCTTTCTTCTGTTCCTCCCCCTACTCAACCTCCTTGTCTCATCATGTCTTCCTCACCTCCCCTCTTCTCCCTGTCTTATTCTCCTAATTCCCTCTACCCACCCCCCATGCTCCCAATTTGCTCAGGAGATCTTGTCCCTTTCCCCTTCTCCAGGGGACAATGTATGTCTCTCTTAGGGTCCTCCTTGTTTACCAGCCTCTCTGGAAGCCTAGGCTGCAGGCTGTCAGTCCTTTACACTATGTCTAAAATCCACATATGAGTGAGTAATACAATTCCTGTCTTTTGTGACTGGGTTACCTTGCTCAGATTGGTTTCTTCTAGTTCCATCCATTTGCCTGCGAATTTCAAGATTCCATTGCCTTTTTTCTCCCAAGGAGTAGTACTCCATTCTGTAAATGTACTACATTATTTCTATCCATTCTTAAGTAGAGGGACATCTAGGTTGATTCCAGGTTCATGACATTGCTAATAATGCTGCTATGAACAAAATTGAACAGATTTCCTTGTAGGAATGTGCTTCTTTTGGGTATATGCCTAAGAGTGGAACTGCTGGATATTTTGGTAGACCGATTCCCATTTTCCTGAGGAATCACCACACAGATTTGCAAATTGGCTGTATTTGTTGGCACAACGACCAGTAGTGGAGGAGTGATCTTTTTTTTTCTCCACAACCTTTCCTGCCTAAACTGTCATTGGTGTTTTTGATTTTAGCCATTATGACAGTTATAAGATGCTATCTCAGTGTTATTTTGATTTGCATTCCCTGATGGCTAAGGATGTTGAACACTTTCTTATGTGTCTTTCAACCATTTTAGATTCCTCTATTCAGAATTGTCTATTTAGTTCTGTACCTGGTTTTTAATTGGACTATTTGATGTTTTGGAGAATATCTTCATGTGTTTTTTGTGGGGCTGTTGAATTTTTTTCCCAATTTGTGGGCTGTTGTTTTGTCTTGTTGACTGGGTTCTTTCCCTTACATATGTTTCTCAGTTTCTTGGAGTTCCATTTTTTAATTGTGGATCTCAGTGTCTTTGCTACTGGTGTTATGTTCAGGAAGCAGAATCCTATACCAATTCATTCCAGGGTTTTTCCTATTTTCTCTTCTAATAAGTTCAGTGTGGCTGGTTTTATGTTGAGGTCTTTGATCCATTTGGATATAAGTTTTATGTATGATGATAGACATGGATATATCTGCAATCTTCTACATGTCATCAGCCATTTATGCCAGCACAAGTTGTTGAAGATGCTTTCTATATTCCATTGTATAGCTTTGGCTTCTTTGTCAAAAATCACGGGTTCATACGTTGTTTTGGCTATCCTGAGTATGTTGTAACATAAAGATATAGAAGGAAGATTGGCAAGTCTGTGGTGTAACCTAATATCCTATCACAGGAAATAACTAAATCTCTTCCTTTCAATCTAGACTACTGGTTCTCAACCTTCCCAATAGGCTGATCCTTTAATAGAGATCCTCATGTTGTTATGACTGCTGAACCATGAAATTATTTCATAGCTGTAATTTTGCTACTATTAAAAATAATAAAAATATCTTATATGACAGTGTTTGAAGATCCTACATGGAAGACCTCACCTTATCTGGGGAGCAAAAAAAGGGCTGGGATAGATAGTCAATGAGGGCCAGGGGAGAATGGGAGGAAGAGGGAATTGGTATTGACCTGGAAAAGAATCTTTTTCTAATTTAAAGTTTAAAAAAAGGAAAAAATATACAAAGGCCAATACTTCTCTCACTGTGTAAGGAGCTCCAAGCTGTCCTAGAACTATTACTGTTGTTGTATTTTAAAGATTCTAGCTAAAGAGTGAATTAAGCAACATTTTATGACATTGCTTATTTAAGAAAAGTTCGTTTTAGAAAATGTTTGTTTTTCTTTGAAAATTTCTTTGTAAAAGCCTTAAAAGAATAACAATGTATAACATAGTTATCTACAATCTACTTTTGAAGCAATCCTCTTAATAATGTGGCGATTTTTTTGGCTTACGTATTAAATGGCTCTATTTATCAGAACAAGCTTTAAGCCATTAATGTCAATTAGATGAGGTCAGTACACTATTGCATTTATTAGTGGGATGTTATAGAGCTACTGATGTTCATGGCAGCCTCCATACTACTTCTGTCTGTATCAGTTTGAATCATGCTAAGGCTCATCTCACCATAAAGTAATGTCTTCCATTATTCTAATGAGCATTTATGCTTTTATTGGCCAATCAATTGGCTTTATGAGTAGATGTGGACCCCATCATCAGATTAGCTCTCAATCTCTGATTCCTCGACCTCTTAGTTGTCTAAATGCATTCATTGTGCCTGTTACTTAGCTACTGCTAAAGTGAAGATATGCAGAGGACAGGCAGTCCATGTGTTTACAGACAGCAATAGAAAAAAAAGAATTGTTGAAGTTTTTTTCTCAATGGAAGGGATTTACAAGATTGTCATGTCCAGAAGATTGGACTGGATCTTCTATAATGTCCTGGTGATGTTTTACTATCTGTAGTGACAAGCCTCACCTGAATAATCCATTCTTATGATGGAAATCCCATATAGATTGCAATAGTGCTTGCTATTATGCTTATTACAAACTCTTCCTTCCTAGAGCTTTGGTTGGAATACAAAATAAAATGAAAAATTGAAAAATATGTAAAAATTAAATGACTCAGGGTCAGATTCCAGATGTTTAAAGCTGCCAGGTTAACTATGTCAGGTAGAATTAAATTTTCTTCTTGCATCTCTATAGGTCATTTATCTGATGGCTGTAAAGCTTTCAGGAACCCCCTGCCAAAAGGACAATGGGAACCATAGAGATAATGTAGAGATTGAGTCAGATAAAATGAAGGCTAAATTCTTAGAAAATAAGATGGTCTACAGAAAGCAAAAAATCAATAATAAATATAAATACTATCTTTAATATTAACATAAAATATATTCTCTCTCCTATATATACTCCAATTTATTTATTTTTATTAATTTACTATATATTTGAATAGCTGTCCTATGAAGACACTGCTAACCCCACACAGAAGAACTGATCCATGGTCCATGTTCAAATCAGTATCTGGCTAGTCTTTTTGTATTGAGATGCTTATGATTTCATTTTCATGTCCAAGCAACATGGAGATAAACTATTAATGTATACTGATATGCAATCATCCTGAGTTATTTATATTCAATATGAGTTAGTCTACAGTCTTTCCGTATCTTAGTTTATTGGCGAGAGTTCTCAAACCTCTTTATTATCTCCTATGAAGACCAATAATAATTATGTAACTCTTCAAATGTGAGAATTTGAAACTGATCATCAGGGAGATTAAATAACATCCCCAGAAAACTGAGCCTGCATGTTATGTAGCCACTCAGATTTCATGAAATTCTGACCCTTGTGTCTTCAGAAAATGAACATTTTGGACTTTTGCTAGGTTGTATGTAGCTGTGAAACGGAAGAGAAGTGTTAGGACTTTCACCATATAAATTATGCACTTTTGTTTGGTCTCACTGATACAATACAAGTAAACATGAAGGTGAGAAATGTAAAGATTTCAACATAGTGTTGGAATACTAGGGAAAAAAAGCAATGGGTGGGAGTAATAGATAATTCCTGCTAAATTAGGTCAAATCTAGGAAGAAATAATCAAAACTAGTAACAAGTCCCTAACTCAACCTGTTACAAGTATAACTTAGATAGATTTATTTATAATTGTAATGGACAGGAGAAAGGAAGTCTTGTTGATACCATGAAAGTTAACTAATACAAAAGTACCAAACATACTCAACTTCACAGACAAATATATATTGAGTGTGATGTGGTGTAGTTGTGTGTGTGTGTGTGTGTGTGTGTGTGTGTGTGTGTGTGTGTGTGCTTGTATAAAACAGTGTGTTTATGCACATGCTTAATAACAATTCACAAGTATCAATCTGTATCTCCCAGCCCAGAACTGGAATTTACCAAAATTCTTCCATGCCTGACTTTTTATGTTGGTTCTGATATTCTTTCCATGTAATAGTAACATTTAAGCAACTAAACCAATTCTCCATCCTGATACGTGCTGGTTTACAAGTACCTTGATATTGTGTTTCTTGATATATGAAGAAAACCCCACAAGTATATCCCCCTTTGTTAGGGAATCTCCAAAAATTAGTTGTCCTTTTTTTGTTATAATAGCAGTCTATTGGAAATTCCCATCTGTCAGTTGGAATTTCCCATGTGAAACACTACCCCCATCTGCACTAGCAAAAGCACAGCTTACCTTACCTTATCTTTAAAATGAGTGCCTTTGCACAAGCAGAATTGCCAAGTTATTATTTATTCAAACTTAACTGCGAATAAGTAAGATGAGACAAAGATAACCATTATCTAATAATATTCATTACTCTAATATATAAATTTAATGACTGTGAATTAAATACGTAGTGTTTAAGAGCCAGCATTTTTGGAAGTACTAATACTTCCAATAAAGTACAAATACTTTATATAAAATCATGTCAGATTGAACAAATTGAATCTAGAGACTGAGAATTGGATTCCATTGCTATAGGGTGGAAATACTTTTTAAAGAAAAAGGAAACAGAAGCAGACACCTGCAGCTAAACAAGGGGCAAAATTCCTGGAATCCAGTTGCTGAGAGGGAGGAGTGATGAGCAGTGGTGAAGACCATGCTGGAGAAACCCACAGAAACAGCTGACCTGAGCAAGGGGGAGCTCTAAACCCCAGACTTATAGATAGCAAACCAGAATACGACAGAACCAGGCCAAATGAATGTGGAGGTCAATTCAGATGTCTGGACAATCTATGGGGCCTCTGGTATTGGATCAATATTTATCCATAATACTCAAATGGACTTTGGGAGGCCATTCCATATAGAGATTTCCTCTTGGCCTACATACATGTGGGAGATCATTTTTAAAGAAAATCATTATACAGTAATATTCATTACTCTAATGTATAAACTTGCTGAGTGTGAATTAAATACCAGTTACTAAATACACCCAAAGCAATCACTGTTGATATCTGGACTTTCGCACACACAGTGCAAGTTTTCTGGTCCTGCTAGGTATACATTTTCATGAAAATGCTCTATCTGTCAGCCATGCATTGGTGGCTCACACCTTTAGTCCCAGGAATCAGGAGGCAGAGCCAGGCAGGTCTCTGAGAGTTCAAGGCCAGCCTGGTCTCCGGAGCAACTGCCATGATAGGCTCCATAGCCACACAGAAAAAATTTTCTCAGAAAACCAAAAAAATGACAGAAAGAAAGAAACATAGCAAACAAGCAAAAGAGAAAATACTCTATCTCTCTCTGTGTATCTCTGTCTCTGTATTTCCCTCTCTGTCTCTCTCAAACACACATATATACACATATACACACACATATAAATATATCAAGGAAGGCCCCACACACTCATTCAGAACTGCTAGATATCTTCTCATTCAACCAAAGCCTTACTCTGGCAACGAAATGCAGGTCCTTTCAGCTCTTCTGTACTAAAACCCTCACACAATATCTGTTTCTACCAGGCGTTTTCTCTTTCATAGCCAAAACCCCCACATATATCAGGATTCAACTCCCAACTTCTGTAAATAAAACCAGCACAGAATATATTGCTATGTCTTTTGTTACCAGGTAATTCAGGAATTTTCTCTTGCACAGCAAAAACCACACATATAAGGGGATTAATCTGCTGCTAATTATCTCCTACCCTAGAGCAAAAAGACCTAATAAAAATACAAGCCAAATATCAGTCCATTTGGGGAGCATTTTTCCTACAGCAACAAAGTCCAATAAAAGGATAGGAGTCTGCCTAAGACTGAAGCAGGGCCGCTGAATGGGGGTGTCAGTCTGGAGGCCCAGGCAGTCTATGGGACCCTGGCAGTGTAATCAGTATTTATTCATGGTGGATGAATGGGATTTGGGAGCCCATTCCCTGGGGAGGAATACTCTCTCAGCCAAGGCACATGTGGATTTCAGTTTTAAAGATAACCATTGTTAAATCATATTCATAACTCTAGTATATAAACTTATTGAGTGTGACTTAAATATTAGTTACTAAATATACACAAAGTAATTACTGTTGATATCTTGGCTTTACCCTCTCCCCTTGGCATGGGCAACTGGACCCTGTTCCCACTCCTCCCTCCTCTTATTCTTCTGCCTTTTGGCTTTTCCTCAGCACCCACTCAGAACCAACCCTTTCTTGAACCCCTGCTTCTCCCACTTTCCTGTTACTCCCATTCAGCCCTCTCTGGGTTGTGTGCATTCTCCTTTGGGAAACTTTCCTGATTGTGGGTCCTCTCTAATTCTCTGGCTGTCTCCCTGCATTAGCATGGCTTTTATCTAGGCTTTCTTTTAGAATCTAGGATTCATTTTAGCCAGATGATTACTCCTCACATACAGCTGTCAAATGTTGCATGGTAACATCGTGCATGGTTTAGGTGGCTGCATAAAGACTCTTCATGCAGAAACCAGCAACCACCACATGAAATACTTCCTTAATGCACCACTATCCAGCTATTCCCACTCCTAGATGTTTTGAAATCTAGCTTGTTTCTCATTCATCGGAGGTAGGACATGTGTCATTGCCATGCTCAGACACATCAGATTGGAGCAGTCATGTAACATCTGATTAGTCACCATCCAAGATTTTCTTATTTGTATAAGTACATTTATTTAGAGACAGTGTTTTCTCTAGAACCTGCTGATGAAAAACTCTCTATGTAGCTAAGAAAGATCTTGAAATTCTGTTCCTTCAAAATCCCATGGGAGCTGGGATTACAGGCATATGCCACTAAATTCTATGCATGAGTTCCTCAGAATTGAACACATGTCTGCTTGTGTGTTTAGTAACCAGCTCTGGCTCTTTGTTTTGGTTGATGTTTTGAAGTGTCCCATAAGCTCAAGATGGTGTTCTAAGCACGGTTCTTCACAGTGAGAAGTCTAAGGTAGTATCGATTAATCTTCAATGTTAAATCTTCACAGATCAAGACTGGAAAAAAATGAAAACTCTACATTTAATTAGAAGTTCCTGTTATCACCGCATATCTGTCTAAGGTAATACATATTAGGTATTATAAACCTAGAGACCTAACCTTGGCTGGAGTGGTCATGGACTAGTGAGTACAAGAAAAATTCTACTTCCATTTTCTTATACAAATGTAATATCGAATTTTATTCCAAATGTATATTCTTATACACAGAAATAAATAAAGCAGTTGACTGTTCAAAGTACCTTCCTTTTGAAATACCAGACTATTACACAGACCCACACCTGATCAAAATGCAGAGAAGTGATGATGCCATGCTGTAGCTAGACCCCGGAAAGGTCAATTATGTGTATTATGGGACAGGTTATTTCTGCCTCTCGATAAGATGTAAATAAATGTAATACAATTTTGACATCAGCAATTCACATGAAAATAAAATCAGGATCAATTCCACATGGAACCCTACCAGAAGTGTTACAGGTTATAAATACCTGTGAAGACAGGGAGAATCTGTCTCATCCAGGGACAAGTTCCCACTTGCTCAGTACCCTGTGGTCTGTTCTGCATTCCCATACAAATGAAAAAACTAAATGCATTCAGGTTAGAAATATATGTGTCTATATATGAACACAAAACCACACATATGCATGCATTTTACTCATTAAAGGGTTCATGTTTGGGGCTTACATGGTATAAGCTTGGGCACAAGGAGGACGGAAGTTGGCATGAGAGACTAGATGTAGTATTTATGTGTGAAGTTTTTAAAAAGCACAAAAAACAACCAATCTTCAAAGAACTACTTGCAGGTTAGGGACTAATACTCGGTAAACGTAAAAGCTACACCCAGGAATTTGAGGACTTGACAATGTTCTCCTAAAGTGTAACAAAACATACAAATAGAATAAATTTGGGATGGTTCTACAACTGAGAAATAGAAAGTTTTAGTCAGAATGACACCACAAGAGCAGTGGAAGAAGTGCAAAGTTGAGGAGAAAAATAATCATTTGGTTTGTTTAAGTTTTGTATTGTTTTAATAGTAGAGTATTGATGATCAGTGTAGGAAAATTAAGCCATGACTAGCTAATGATTTAGTTTTTGTGTTGACAAAGTGAAGGGATGAACACAGACCTAAGCACTTGTATTAAACTAGGGATGGGGTTCCTAGGGAAAGGTAGGCATGCACTGATGAAATTGAGATTCAATTGGAACCTGGATATTTGTTTCTGGCTATTAGTACTCTGAAGGAAGAAATTAATGAGGTCCTGTTGATGTTCCATTTATGGGTGATCACAAGTCACCAATTCACAGATATTTCCTGATGACTGTTTCACTCAGGACAGACAAGAAACAATCCAAACACCATCAGACCTTCAGAAACCAAGTCCATTTTCATGATTTAAATGAGAACCAGATGGGAAGTAGTGGGTAGAGATGCTTACTGGCAGGGCTGTGCACAAATGGCACTGAGCAAGCAAAGACTTCTGCTCTAAGCCTGCTCTCACAGGATCCTCAAATGTTGTCCATATGGCAGGCATTTGCCAGTTCACCTTAGAACAGACACAAATATTTGACTTCTCCTAAGCAATGAAGGAGTCCCGATTGGCATCTCAATCAGACTGGCTCAGTTCTATAGCTGTCACCAATCAAATCATAGATGAGGATGCACAAGCCATAACAGCTCGGTGGTGAAGAGACAATTGGTACCAGTCTTGCAAGTAAAGGCAGAGTGTTCACTTTGCTTACACCAGTATCAGAGGCAGTGTACACAGAAAATGCTCAAAGCCTAGTATTTGGAAGAAGATTTCCTGTTCATTTCAAGCAACACCAGGTACAGTTTCTTTGGCTGCTGTCTTCCAGGAGTATTTTGTTTTCACGGGCCCCAGAATTCTCTATGTCAAAAACAATTTGTAGTGTGGATTGGGTCACTGGACATTGTTTCTATTGGCTGACTCATCTGGAATCCAAGCCTGGATTATGAACCACCAAGTTCTATTTCTCTTTTGTCTAAAAAGTCTGTGGTTGCTGAGACAACCATGCCTCTTCTCAGAATAGTGTGGACAATTCCAAGGAGACTGCTGATCTAATCCTTGAACTTAGTGTCCTTTCTTATATTCCCTATTTTTTTTGGTTTCTTTTTGTATCCTTGGAGCCGGTCCTGACATTCGCTCTGTGGCCCTGGCTTTCCTTAGACCTACGAAGACCTGCCTGCTCCTGCCTTCCACGTACTGGGATAAAAGCATTCATCCTCACCTCCAGGCATGTTCCCTCAAAATTCACATTTTGAGACTGACATGTCACAAACAACAATGTCATCTTCATTTGCAAATATTTTCTGGAAAATGACTAATTTACACTCTTAAGTCTAAGGGCATTTTACCATGTAACTTCAATTTTTATTTTTTATTTTTTTCTTTTGCTTGTTTGTTTTGTGTATTTTATTGAGACAGGGTTTCTCTGTGAGCTTTGTACCCTTACTCAGCAAATTACTTTGTAATCCAGTCTGATGTAGAATTACAGAGATCAGCTTGCCTCTGCCTCCTAAGTGCTGGGTTTAAATGTGCCTCCATTGCCCGGACACTTCTATTCAAATGTTTCATCTGTAAATTTTTCAATTGGAACTGTATCTCTGATGTTTCAGGTAAAAACTCACCTTTAGAATGAACATGGCCTTGTTAATGTTCTGTGGAAATTTCTGAATGTTTCATGTGATTTCAATAAGTATTATCATGACCAGGTATATAAACTGTTAATTTATAGTCTCTGCTTCTTTTAATGTTAGGGTAATTTTTCTGTTTATTTTGCTCAGAGTTATTTATCTGTCTGTGCACAACACATCTTTCTGAAGTCAGAGGAAAACTGAGGGAAGGATGTCAGTGGTTTTTGTCCCCCCCCCGACCCCAACCCCCCGACATATGGTATTAAGGAACAAAAGCACATGTCACCAGTCTGGCAGAAGTCTCCTACAGGCTTTGGAGAAGTTAGTGGAAAGTGTCTCTTTAATTCTCCTTTGTTGAATAACTGGAGAAATATTAGTGTCAATTGTTTCTGAACTCAGATAGAATGCATAAATGAATACATCATACCAGTCTTTAATTCCTTTTGACAATTAATCATTGAAGAGGGACTGTACACTTTCCCACCTGCCTGTCATTCCCTGAAAGCCTCTTCAGGGCCCATGACTGCTCCTGAGGGAACCTTTCCTGGTTGTAAGAACACTATCCAGTAATTCACACTCCAGGATATTGTGAAATCTAAGCAGGCATCTCATTCATGGAAGGTCTGGAAGAAGACTCCTACAGTCCTTGTAGAAGATATTGAAAAGTGTTTCTTTCCTTCTACCTTATTGAATAGTTGGAGATATATTAGTGAGGGTGAGTCCTCCATTGGGGGATAATCTAACTCTGTCACATCATTTGGGAAAGGACCTTGGTCCACCCCATGTATCTATCTGTATAGAGTATCCTTCTATATGGAAGGTTCTCCCAAAGAAAAATTGTACACTAGGAATAAATCCATATGTCACTTCCAGAAGTCCCATAGGCTGCCCAAGAACCCCAGCTAGCACCCAAGTTCATGGCCTAGTTTGGTCCTATATAGATTACCAAGATGTCAGATGGGGTCTCTGAACTACAACTTGTCATGCCAGCTGTTGCTGTGGGTTTCCCTAGCAAGGTCTTGACTCCTTTGCTCAGCACTCCTCCATCTCTACAACTGGATTCAAGGTACTCAATTCAGTGCTTGGCAGTCAATCTCTGCTTATGCTTCCACCTGCTACTGGATGCAAGCTCTAGGATGTCATTTAAGATAATCATCAATCTCACTATACTGTGGAGACATTGCCTGATGACCCTTTCACTCATGACAGACTAGATATTGTACAGACACAAATCAGTCCCTCAGAAACCATCTATTTTAACATTCCCAGGAATAGAAGAAGTGTGGGGAGATGTTTTCTTCATGGGATATCCCTGCACAAACAGCACAGAACAACCAAAGACTTCTCTGTCCTTGCACAGAAACACAGGACCATATGATCTATGTCAGGCACTTAATTTTACCCTTCAAATGCAAGGACACACACACACACACACACACACACACACACACACACACACACACACACAAACAGATATCAGGGCCTGTTGATTTGCAAAGCCTGAATAGTCAAAGTATATACACCAAAATAGGGGAGTTAGAGGGGGAGGGAGGAGGAGAGAGAGGGAGACCAATAGGTCATAGAGACAAATGCACATGATAGCAAGAGAGAGAATTGTGTGTTGGGCCCAGTAAGTGTCCCATCACCAATAGGCAAACTCCCCCAACCATACACTCACTGCAGGTCATGATGCAAGGTCCTGATACATTTCCATTACATTAAAACCAAATTTTTCTACTTAGGGCAAGGTGTCAGGTTCTTCAATGTGTCCACAACCTTACAACCACAACCTTCTCATGCAGTGTTTGGAGTCAGATACTGCTCAGAATTCCCTCTTCTATAGCCACTGACACAAATTATACACATACACACATGGGAGATGACAGGTCCTTTGAGATTAACCCTACCTAACAACTGAAACATCTTGGGCACTCAAGGAACACACACAAATACACCACACACACACACACACACACACACACACACACACACACAAATACACAAACACACACACACATAGAGAGACAGAGAAAGAGACAGAGACAGAGATAAAATTTTCTGTTCCTTGTAGGTATAAATGTCCATGAAAACACAGTCTCTGTCTCTCAGCCACTGTGTCATTCAGAATGATGTGTCAGTAACTTACTGCTAGATATCCTTCTATTCAACCAAAGTCCCACTCTGGTAAGCAAATGCAGGTGCTACTAGCTCTTCTGTAACTAAAAGCCTCACACAATACATCGCTATGTTTTTGTACAAGGTATTTCTCTTGCATAGGCAAAACAACACATATATCAGGATTCAGCTCCCTTCTTTTGTAAATAAAACCATCACAGAATACATTGCTATATCTATTGCTACCAGGTATTTTAGGTTTTTCCATTGCACAGCCAACCCCACATATAGCAGGTTTCAACTGCTGCTAATTATCCCCTGCCCTAGAGGTAAGACACAATAAAAAATACATGCCAGGTATCAGTCCATTTTGGGATCCTTTTCTCTAGAGCAAGAGTACAAAAAAAAGGCTAGGGTTCTGCCTAAGCCTGAAGCAGGGCCGCTGAATGTGGGTGTTAGTAGAGAGCCCTTGCCAGTCTATGGCCCACTGGAAGGGTAATCAATATTTATTCCTAGTGCATGAATGAGCTTTGGGAACCCATTCCCTAGAAAACAATACTCTCAACGTTGTTTAATAATAATCACTAATATAGTATATAAACTTAATGAGTGTGTCTTAAATATTAGTTACTAAATATACACAAAGTAATCACTGTTGATATCCTGGCTTTTCCATCACCCCAGCTCATAGGCAATTTGACCATGTTCCTAATCCCAACTCCTCTCCATCTTCTGCCTGGTGGCTTTCCCCTCAGCACCCACTCTGATCCAACCCTTTCTTGGGCCTTTGCCTTCTCCCACCACCCTGTCACTCCCTTTCAGTCCCCTCCAGGGCCTTTGCCTTCTCCTTTGGGAACCTTTCCTGGTTGTGGGTACTCTCTATTTCTCTGGCTCTCTCCCTGCATCAGGATAGCTTTTATCCAGGCTACCTTTTAGACCCTGGATCCCTTTTGACAGGTGATTACGCCTCACCTACAGCTGCCAAAGTTTGCCTGGCTACATTGTGCATGGTTTAGGTGGCTGCAAAAGGACTCTGAATGCACAAACCAGCTTTCACCACCAGAAAGCCTTGCTTAATGTCACCACTATCTAGCTATTCCCACTCCTCATTGTATGAAATCTAAGCTGGTATCTCATTTGTGGAAGGTAGGATCTGTGTCATTGCTCTGCCTTGACCCATCAGATAAGAGTAATCATATGACCACTGATAAGCCACCCTCCAAGATTTTACTTATTTGCATAAGTACATATATTTAGAGACAGTGTTTCCGGTAGATCAGGCTGACCCCAAACTCTCTATGTAGCTGAAGAGGACCTTGAAATTCTGTTCCTTCTAAATCCCATGAGAGCTTGGAATACAGGCATGTGCTACTAACCCTGATGAATGCCTTCTTTAGAATTGAACACATGGCTGCTTGTGTGCTCAGTAACAAGCTCTGGCTCCTCCTCTTTTTATTGTTGTTTTGAAATGTCTCATGTGCCCAGGATGGTGTTCTACTCTACTTTCTTTCCAGTGACAAGTAGAAGGAAGTATCCTTCCATCTTCAAAGGTAAATCTGCTTAGTTCATGGCGGGAAAAATGAAAACCCTACATTTAATTAGAAGCTTCTGTTCTCACTACATATTTATCTATAGGAAAACATGTTTGGTATTGTAAACCTAGAGAAAAAAATTTGGCTGGAGTGGTCATGGACTAATGAGTAGAAGAAAACTGCTACATCAATTTTTCTTAAACCAGTATGATATCTAACTGTATCCCAACTGTTGATCTTTGTGTACAGAGCTAAATACAGCAGCTGACCTTCATGAAAGCACCTTCCTTTTGAAATACCAGACTTTTACAAAGACCCACAAGTGATCAAAATGCAGAGTAGTGACTATGCCATGCTAAAGCTAGACCCCTGAAAGTGCAATTATGTGTTTTATGGGAGATGTTAGTTCTGCCTCTCAATTAGGTGGTTACAAATGAAAACAATTATGACATCATCAGTTCACATGAAAACGAAATCAGGGTCAATTCCATGTGGAACACTACCAGAAGTGTTACAAGTTATAAATACCCGAGAAGACAGGGAGAATCAGTCTCCCAGACAATTTCCCACTTAGGTTGTTCAGTCCCCAGTGGATTCTTCTGCATTCCCATACAAATGAACAAACTAAATGTACTCTGTAGGTGAGAAATACATGTGTATATGTATGAGCACAAAACCACACGTATGCATGCATTTTATTCATTAAATGGCTCATGTTTGGGGCTTACATGGGATAAGCTCAGGCAAAAACAGGAAGAAAATTGGCACGAGAGACTAGATGTAGTATTTATGTGTGAAGTTTTTTAAAAACACACAATAACCAACTAATCTTCAAAGAACTGGTGGCAGGTTAGCCAGGAATACTGGGGAAATGTAAAATAAGCACCCAGGCCTTTGAGGACTAATTCACCAAGTGATTGACAGTGCTCTCCTAAAGAATAACACAACATACAAATCGAATAAATTTTGGAAGTCTCTACAACTGAGGAGTAGAAATTTTTTAATTAGAATGACCCACCCCAAAAACAGTGAGAGGAAGTAGAAAGTTAATGGGGAACATAATGTTTTGTTTGGGTTAGGTTTTGTAATGTTTTAATTTCAGAGTATTGATGATCAGTGTAGAGAAATTAAGCCATGACTAGCTAATGATGTAGCTTTCCTGTTGACAAATAAAGGGGTGAACACAGACCTAAGCACTTGGATTAAACTAGAGATGGGGCTCCAAGGAAAGGTCAGCATGCATTGATGATCTTGAGATTCAATCAGAGACTGGATTTTTTCTTTCTGACAATTAGTACTTTAAAGGCAGAAATTAATGAGGTCCTGTTGATGTTCTGTTTATGGGCGATCACAAGTCACCAGTTCACAGAAATTGCCTGATGATGTTTCAATCAGAACAGACTAGAACCTGTTCAATCAGCAAAAGACAGTCAGAAACCAAGTCTAATTTCAGGACTTAAATGAGACCCTGGAAGGGAAGTAGAGTGGAGAGATAGATGCCTACTGGCTAGGCTGTGTACAAAAGTAACAGAACAAGCAAAGCTTTCTTCTCTAAGTTTGCTGTCACAGGACCCCCATCTGTTGTCCACGTGGCAAGCATTTGACAGTTCACCTTAGAGCAGACACAAGTCAGTTTACTTCGCCTGACCAATGAGGGTGCCCGGATTGGCATCTCAATCTGACTGGCTCATTTCAGTACCTGTCACCAATCAGGTTCCAGCTCCAGATGCACAAGCTGCAGGAGCTGGGTGTTCAAGAGATAGTTGGTGCCAGTCTTGCAAGTGAAGGCAGAGCATTCACTTCGCTTACATCAGTGCCCCAGGCAGTGTGCACCCAAGGTGCTCAAAGCTGTGAATTTGGAAGAGAATTTTCTGTTCAACTCAAGCAACACCAGGTACAGCCTCATTTGCTGCTGTATTCCAAGACTATTTTGTTTTCATGGGACCCAGAATGCTCTCTTTGTCATAAACACTTTAGAGGGTGGATTAGGCCACTGGACATTGTTCCTATTGGCTGACTCATCAGGAACCCGAGCCTGGATTTGAAACCACTCAGTTCTCTTTACTTTTATCTAAAGAGTCTGATTGCTGAGACAACCAGGCCTCTTCTCAGAATATTGTGGACCATCCCAGGGAGACTGCTGTTCTATTCCTGGACCTCAGTATCCAATCTAATATTCCTTTTTTTTTTGTAGCCTTCAAGTTTGTCCTGGCGTTTGCTGTTTACTTATCCCAGGCCTTCCTCAAATCCACGGAAATATGCCTGCCTCTGCCTTCCATGAACTGGGAGAAAAGCATTCATCACCACCTCCAGGCATGTTACCTCAAAATTTCTATTTTGAGTCTGGCATGTCACTGATAACAAAGTTAACTTCATTTGTAACTGTTTTCTGGAAAATACCTTAATTACATTCTTGAGTTTAAGGGATTTTTACATTATATCTACATTTTTTCATTTGTTTGTTTTGTGTATTTTTTGAGACAGGGTTTCTCTGTGTGCTTTGGAGCCTTTCCTGTGGAACTTACTCAGTAAACCATTCTGGTTTAGATTTACAGAGATCTGCCTGACTATGCCTCCAGAGTGCTGGGATTAAAGCCTTTGCCTCTATTGATTGAAACCTTACATTCATATTGGATCTGTTATTTTGTTGTTCATTCATTAACTCATCTTAAGTATGAACATGACCATGTTTATGTTCTGTTGAAATTGCTAAATGTTTCAAGTGATTTCAATAAGAATTGTCATGTTCTGGTGCATAAACTGTTGATTTATAGTCTCTATATTAGAGGTAGGGTAATATGTTCTGTTCATTTATTTTGCTCAGAGATATATATCTGTCTGTGCACAACGCAACTTTCTACAAGTCAGAGGAAAACTGAGCATTGGATGTCAGTATTTTTTTTCTACATATGGTATCATGGGAGGAAAATTGCAGGTCAGGCAGAAGGCTCCTTCAGGCTTTGTAGAAGATAATAGAAAGTGTGTCTTTAATTCTCCCTTATTGAATAGTTGGAGAAATGGCAGGGTCAATGCTTTTTAAGTCAGATATTATACATACATGAATATATATTGTACCACCATGCTTTTATTCATTTTGATATTTCATCATTGAAAACTTTGAAAACACATTTTTATGTATTAAACACCATCGTGTTTTAAAAAACCAATATTCCTGTCCTCTCTCTCCCATCCTACCATGTCTAATACCTACTTCTCTTTGTTTTCAATCTGGTTTTCTCAGTTGGTGTTGACATGGATATTACCAATCAATTCACTAACAAGAGCAGTGAGAAGTTGAAAATACAGCTGGACCTGAAGGCCAGGGCCTCTGAAGAGGATACACTTTCAGATCACTATGTCATCCTCAGGAGCCTTGGCAAAGGGAACTTTACTGAGGTGAAGCTTGCCTACCACCTTCACACAGAGGTGCAAGTTGCTGTCAAGGTCCTACAAAATGGAACCAAAAATGACTTCAGCAGAAAAACCGAAATCGACATTTATAAAACGTTGGACCACCCGTATATTATCAAGCTGTTCCATATCATCAACACCAAAGAATAGACCTATATGGTGTTGGAACATGCTGTTGGTGGAGATCTGGTGAGCTATTTTGGGAGGGTGGGCCGTCTGAGGAGGAGCAGGCCCAGCACATTTTTACACAGCTGGTGTGTGCAGTTCACTACTGCCATGATAATGGCATTGCACACAGAGACATCAAGCTAGATAATATCCTGCTTGATGACAAAGGCAACATCAAGTTGTGCTACTTTGGCCTGGCCACCCATGTCACACCTGGCAAGGGTACCAATGGATTCTGTGGAACCCTGGAATATTGTGCTCCAGATTTGTTCTCTGGAAAGGAATACAATGCAAACACAGTTGACATCTGGAGCATGGGAGTGGTTTTATATACAATGGTGACTGCATCCTTTCCCTGCAAAGCCAACACCTATTCAGACATGAAGGAGGAAATGCTGGATCCCAAGTACCACCTCCCTTACACTCTTTCCCAAAACATAGCAAACATCATTGTGCAGTTGTTCACTGTGAAGACTGAGCAGAGGCCCAAGATATTTGACATGAGGCAGCATCAGTGGTTCAAGACCAAGAAGAATTTGGGAAAATCACACCATCCTTAGAGGCACTCTGGAACAACCTGAATCCCAGCATTGTGGTGGCTGTGGGGAGAATGGGCTACCACCCCAAGGACATTAGTGCTTGTCTATGTGAGAAGAAATTCAATAACATCATGGCCACATAACTAATTTTAAACCACAAGTCACCCTGTGACCACTATAAGTATGCTGCGAAATTCTTGCCGGCCCGTGTTACTATGTCCCCAGCAGATGCTCTTATTAGCTTTCCAACTCAGAGGGGACTGAGTGAGCTTGCTCTTCCCATCTTGCTGGAGGAACACCTGGTGCATGATGCAAAGGGATCAAGGAAAAAGAGGATGATAAGCCTGAGCATGCCTGCCAGCTTGTGTTGCCAGCACTTGCTCATAAGGTTAATTATCTCAAGAGCAGATGTATGGCACTGGATAGCATGATTTGCAATTGCTCATCCTCAAGAACCCTGTCCTCTGAGAGCACTTCTTCTGCATCCTTTTTCTCCTGTGACACCCCAGGAAGGGAACACCCCCCAAAATAGCTCAGACACTCAGAATTCTGGGAGCTACAGGGAGGTCCATCACATTGTGAACACCACAGCCACATACAACATGCAGAGAGGTTCTCTTCAGACAACATCCAAGGACATCTATGGTGATGGCCCTCCTGAAGGCATAACCCATATCCATATCAGGCCACATCAAAGAACAGCTTTGAAGATGTCCCTTCTGAAGCAACAACTGCAATCAAGAAATCATCCATTCAGGAAACATCCAATAACAGTTTTCATGATGAACCTCCTGAAGACATTGATGAAATCCAGAGATCTTTTCTTCAGCATGCATCCCAGAAGAACTTTGACAATGTCCTCCTTGAAGGCATACCTTAAATAGAGATGTAACAGCTTTGATGATGTCCTATCTAAAGACATATTGATATCCCGAGATCTTTCCGAGGAAAGATCTTTACTGAAGGAAAGATCTTTACTGAAGGAAACATTCAGTAACATCTTTAACGATGTTCCTCCTGAAGAAATCCCTGAAATCCAGAGACCTTCCTTTCTGGCTACCTCAAAGAACAGCTTTGAAGTTGTTCCTCCTTGAGGTGTAACTGCAGCCTCTGACAGCCATCTATCCCGAGCTTGTAAGAGGGTGAAGAAGAGAATTGGAAATTGTCTGAGACGACTCTGCTGCTGTGTGCCAGCCTCCAGAAGAAGTCATGTCTCTCAGAAGGAAGTGGAACCTGTGAAAATGGAGAGCAGTGCAGTCACAAACAGGGAGCTCCATGGGGTGCCCTAGAAGTAGTCCTGTGATTCTTAGTCTATATATTTTCTAAAGTCCTCGGCAACACTAAAAAATTATTAGCTGAAGGTTGACAACAGATGATTTGAAGCAAAGGTTGCAGCAACATTAAGAATTAATTAGTAAAAATAGGAAAGGATAAGAGGGGATTCAAAGTTTTGGGGGAAAAAATCTCCAAAGGCTATGGAAGAGTGTGAGGGGAAGAAACACTTGAAAATGGAATTTACAGAAGGAAGTAAGAGTCAAGATTCTGAAAAACATATTTCAAAGTTCTTAAGACTGTGTTTTGACTATGTCTCCATTTTCTGAAGTGATAAGACTCTGTGAAGGTTGAGACATGGGATAGGATTTTTCCTGGTGTGATTGAGACAGCCAGTGTTGGAGCCCTGCAGGTTGTTAAGATGGCAGTTTGTCTACTAACCCAGGAGACAAGCCCAGAACAGGAGGAGGTAAGCCAACTTCTTCCACAGGATTCTACATAGACACCATAGTTAGCAAGGGAAAGTCCCATGGATGGACTTCCATAGCATTCTTCTCAGAGTGAAATATTGTGCCATAATTCAACTCAGCTACAGAACTTCTTTCTTATGTGGGCATAGCTGCTTTATATCACTGGCTGATTACTAAGGCTAGTTCCTGTCCTAATGTACCTTCTGAAGCCAGGCCCTGGCAAAGGGAAACTTGGGTGCTGTAGCCTTGTTATTCTAACACTCAAAGATATTCAAGAATCAAATCTACAAAGAATAACTTTAGATGAGCAGAAGTGACAGGTTATCTACCAGGGTACATCTAACAAACTATATAGAAACCTCCTAAAGAACTTTAAATTTTTTGTTTTTTTATTTTCAAAGGAAAACTCATCTCCAGAAGCCAAAGTACACTGCATGGGTAGATCAAAAAAAAGGAATGTTCCATATCTTTTAATTTACACATATCTCTCAGAGAACTCTATTTCTCTTTATTTCCTAGTCCCTGTTCAATTAAACCAATGCTGACTTTAGAGTTGGATTTGTCTTTCCTCCTGTAAATCCAACCATGTATTAAAATAAACTTCCGAGTTTCTGTATTATATTAAGAAGCCAATTGATGTAATACAGAATAGGAGAAAATCTGGGAACTGTCATTTGTCCTTTCTTGGCTCTTTCTCTCAATGTATACATTCTCTAATAAATGTTATTTTCCTTTTATTTTCTTACCTGCTACACATATATATTCAAGTAAATTTCTATGTTTACATTTCTGTTTGAGTCCTAAGCAGCCAATGAAGAACTGCCAGACTGCAATCCCTGGTGCTCGAGAAAGAAAATGGGCCACATCTCAAGTACACTAGATCCAACTTGCTTTGTTTCAACTGACACTCTGGGCAGAACTTCAGGTGCTGACTTCAATCAACACCAGAATTTCCAACAAGATAATGACTTCAACCTGGACCTTCAATCAAGCATCTCCATGAGACATGGACTGGATTAATCCAATTAAGGACGTTCACTAAACTAACATTTATTCCCACAGGACCCCACAAGGTTTTCTTCATCCCAGCTCAGCAGGAAGTAGCTTGGAGAATACTATGCCCCCTTTCCCCACTGTTGACAATTAATTAGGGCTAGTTTTCTATTGTTTAAGTTTGGGTTTGGAAGGAGGTATTCAAGCTTAGACATCTCTCAGATAACTTTAAGGCAAGCACAGGTGATACTGATCATGCACTTTTGGGTGTGGTCAGTGTGAGTTAGCAAGTCTTTAAATATGAGAGTTGCAAGCATACTGCTCTCTCTGTGTCTTTTTTTTCATGGTTGTACAGAACTTGCTCAGTTGTGTGAGTACTTCCTAATAAACAATCGTGTTTTCAAACTAGTTCTGACTCCATTGTGATCCCCATTATTTTCTGATCCTCATTACCTACCTAACAACATAAACAGTTACACACATGGACAGAGAGACAGACAGACAGACAGACACACACACACACACACACAGAGAGAGAGAGAGAGAGAGAGAGAGAGAGAGAGACAGAGAGAGACAGAGACACAACACACATCTAGGTATCATTTTGGCACCACATTTCCTACAGACAGATCCCCACTATCTGTCATGACCAGATATATGAGTATACACACACACACACACACACACACACACACACACACACACACACACACACCCTGACATCCTCTTAGCCTAACTGCCTCCTACAGACAAGTCCCCCACACAATTAGGTGTCAAGACCAGCTATGTAGGATTACACACCTAAACACACAAACACACAAACACACAAAACACACACACAAAACTATTTATCCTTTTATGCAACCTCTTTCTACAGATAAATCCCACAGTAATAACTAGTTGTAAAGACCAGCTACATAAGTATATACATTCTCTCTCTCTCTCTCTCTCTCTCTCTCTCTCTCTCTCTCTCTCCTCTCTTTTTCCCTCAAACCACTACACACAAACACACATATTTCTAAGAATTTTTAGGCACCCACTCTCCTACATACAATTCCCACACACATAAGTGGAAAAAAGACCATCCATATAAACACACACACACACACACACACACACACACACACACACACACCTAGGAATCTTTTAGGCACCCCCTTTCCTACACACAAATCAAACACACATAACTGTCTGTCTACACCAGCTATAAAAGTATACACCAACAGACACAAAAACATAAACAACCAAACAACTTTGTATACCTTTAGGCAATGCCTCTTCTGCAAACAAATCACCGGCATGTAACTAGCTGTCAGAAACAGCTATATAATTAACCAAACACACACACATATCTAAGTATCCTTTACACTCTACACTCATTTAGAAAAATCCTACATACAATACTAGGGGTCAAGACTATACATACACACACACACACACACACACACACACACACACACACGCACGCACGCACGCACGCACACACATGCACATATCTAGGTATCCTTTTTGGTACCCTCTCTCCTACAGACAAATAACCACCTGCTGTCAAGAATAGTTGTAAAAGTATATACACAGACACACACACATGCCTAAGTATACTTTTAGGCACCTTCTCTCATACAGACATATCCTACACACATAACCAGCTAGTTAACTATACACCCATAACCACCCACCCTCACACCACATCCTGAAACAATTTTAGGCACCCTTTCTCCTACAGATAAATCCCCATACATATCTAGGTGTCAAAACCTGCTATATAAACACACACACACACACACTTACACACACACAAAGACGTAGGCACTCCCCTCTCTGACAGAAATATTTGCAAACCTATGTAGGTGTCATTACCACCTATATAAATACATGCACACAAACACACATGCACAAACACTCACGAACACCGATAGGTGTCAAGTTCTACTAGGTATACTGTGTGATCTGCTTAAGAGAGGATTTGCCTTTCAGTACATGAAACATAGGGTTGACTAAGGGGATTTATCATTAAGGGAAGGGACACATAATGTAACCTTAAACTTACCTCTGTTGTGTGTGCTTGTGTGCGTGTGTGTGTGTGTGTGTGTGTGTGTGTGTGTGTGTGTGTGCCTGTGTGTGTGTGTGTTTACATGTGTATGTGCTTTTGTGAGTGTGCTTTGTGTGCATGTGTGTTTGTGGTTGCTTGTATGTATGTCAGGTAATAATGTACCCCAGCTCAGGTTACAAACTTCAGTATAGCAAAATCACCATATATACACATGTTCACTTACACACAAACACAAAGCCATGTATCTGCATGGCAAGGTGTCAGATCCTATAAGGTACCACTTCGTTGCCAACAGAACACTAGGTATACATATATACATACATACATTCTTGTGTATACATGCACATACACAAAGGAATAAGTGTAGGGTTGTATTTTGTATAGCCTCCCATATAGCTAGATCCCCAAGTCAGGCCTGTGTTTCAGGTTCTGTTCCCTTCTAAACAGATCACATATGTAGGACTAATTGTCAGATCATTATAGATGACTCCTTATGCAATCAAATGGTTCAATAAACAAATATGGGGACTTGATCAGTACTGATGAATGTCCCCACCATAGTGACAAAATGCTCAGTACATACACATAGGTAAGTCTAGGCCATACAGTCACAGATCTGGTTCTTCATGTTAATTTCTACTGGCAGTGAAAACTCCCCCAAACAGGGATACTCACTTGGTGTGCCAGGTTCAAACTCACTCACAAACTCACTCACAGCAACACACTACTTGACTTGAATTTGTACTGGGTATCCTGCTCTATAAAGCAATATCACCCAAAGAAATCTAGTTGCAGGTCCTACTATGTGTCACTACTTCTGTAGCCGAAGCCTCATACAAAAGCATGGCTATGTGAGGATCTACCACATATTTCCTCCTACACATCCCAAAACCCACAAATACATACAGAGATAGGTTTCAGCTACTGCTTAGTGCCACATCCCTAACAGCAAATGTAACACCTACACATACAGATCAAGATAAACATTCATGCTAGGAAGCTCCTCCCCTATCTGATCTGTTCCTCCATGTTTTATACTTACACCTAGAGAATGAGAGCTGAGAACAGGAGATGTATAGAAACTACAGCTAGTTTACCATTATTCCTAAATATCCCTCGGTAGAGCCAAATATCAGGTCCATAGCCAAACACTCAAACACACTTAGGAACCCATGCATGGATGAAACCATTCACATACTCATCAACCATACAATCAAACCCTGTTTACACACAACCATCTATGTGCTTCTACAACTAGTTGCCTATCTCCCTACAGCAAAGCATGTACATACAGATGCATAAAGAGGAAAACAAAGAGAGTGGAGAGATTCAGCTATAGAGACAGAAGTCAGAGAGAGAAGGAGAAAGAGAGAGAGAGAGAGAGAGAGAGAGAGAGAGAGAGAGAGAGCATTCTGTGTCAGGTCCATTGTTAATACTGCATTATATTCAAAGCTGTCTAGTCAGGGCTAGGTGTCAGGTTCTGCTTGATACTGCTTCCCATATACCCAAAGTTCCTATACACAACTAATTTACCAGTATGTATACACTGCCTTATTATAAATGTCAGGTACATAGCCATACACTAAGAAACACACTCCGGTGCACATATGCCAACAGACCCATGAACATATTCAATGAACTTTCACCTTCATCAGTTCCAGGAAGATATGCCCCATACAGTTAATGGCCCATACATACTTCTGGTTGTCAAGTCTTGTGTGTTAGAGGCACCCCGAATGTAAAATAAACCCCACAAACAACTCTAGGCGTTAGGATCAGTGAGGTAATGCAAATACAGGTCATAGCCCTATTTTACACATATACATGCCAACACACACACACACACACACACACACACACACACACACACACACACACACACCTTCAAATTGGAATCCTGCTCAAATTTTTAGATCCTGCTATAAGTGTATGATGTAAACCTGCATGGAAGAATAGAAGTTTAAAAATGGATAGACGTCATGGAGAAAACAAACCAAAGACCAGGACAATAAAACTCCATGTCTGATATTAATTAAGGAAGTTAATCACACACAGAAAGTATCTCAAAAATTTGGATTGGAGGAATCTGGCTACTCTCATCAAAGCAACTCCAAGCTTAATATGACATCCTACAGGTTTCTGACACATATTATGACGTCTTCTATGAGAAACCATGTCAGCACTTGTGTTTGTACATTTATTTGCCACCATATGAAAAAAGAATTCCTTCTATTATTTGATACGTCTGTTGAATTTAAGACCAAGTCCATTAAGGCAAAACATTTTGCTTGAGAAAAATCACAAAACATTGGGACTGGAGAGTTGGGTAAGCAGTTAAGAGTGCTTGTTTTCCCAGTACCAAGAGGCTCCTGACAGATTAAGCCACATACCTGTCACCCACATTCAAAGGGCCTAATTAGGTCCCATATAGGTTCCTCAGCTACTGTCCAGAGTCCATGAGCTCCTATTCCCTGGGTCTTTCCTCTCTTCATCTGATAAGCCTGGTGCGTGGCTGTGGGTCATTATATCTGCCTCCATTATTTACTGGAATTAAACAATATTATATAATGGATTTTGTCAACTCCTCAAGGGAGGCTTTACCCCTCTTAAGATGGGAGGTTTTGGGGTGATATGGTAGGAAATAAGGGATTGGGAGAAATGGAGGGAGGGGGAACAGAGGTTGGTAATTAAAATAAAAATAGAAACATATAGTAGAGTTTAAAAATAAAAGAGGACTTCTTGTTCTTGTAGAGGTCTGTAATTCATTTACCACCACTCAGGACAAGCAATAAACAGACTCATGTAATCGCATCTCCAGTCTTCAACGAGCAGAGGGAGGCTATAGGAATTCAAGTTTCTTTTTTGCCAACTGTAATATGTCTGTCTTTATATGCATTGAGGTATGTAAATAATTGTTCATTATGTTAAATTAAAAATCATTAAGTCTTTCTCAAATTAAGACCATTGCTATTAATGAGGGTGGAAAGAGAAAATACAAAATTGTACAACAATGTGATGGTATTAAAATCAACAATTTTAGAAAATATCGGTGCCAAGGAAATAATAGGATACCCTAAGCAAGGCAGTTATCTTAAGAAACATCCAAAGTTAACACAAATATATTTTAAATATTTGAACAAACATAAAAAACCTCACTAGATAATCCTAAGTGGTAAATGTGTCTAAACACCTATATGTTGGTTTGTAGCAAATCTCATGACTAGCAATAGGATATTTTGCCAATATTTCTGTGTTACGATAAATCTTTCCGCCAAAAGCTGCCTGAGCCCCACCACCACTTGTGAGCTTTATGCCAGCCACCTGCCTGAGTTAGGCCCAAATGAATGCACAGAAACTTGTATTAGTTACAATGCTGCTTGGCCAATAACTAGGACTTCTCATCTGCTAGCTCAGTCTTAACTATCATAAATCTATATATTTCATATGACTTATGTTATAGGACACCTTATTGGAGTCCATCCTTGCCAGTGGATCACATTGTGCCACTGGACCAGGAGTGGAGGGGAAAAAGGGAACTTCCCATTTCTCCTCCTTCAAATATGAGTCTCCTTGCTATGACACTTCCTGCCTGGACCACCCCTTCTCTACTACATCTCCCAGAATTCTCGTTGACTCCTAGTTCTGTCTAACTTGTTGTCTCATTGGCCAAACAGTATTTTATTCAACAATCAATAAGATAAACATACACAGTACATTCCCCATCATCTCCTCTTTTCTGTCTAAATAAAAAGGATAACTAATCTTTTATAATTACTTAAGAAACCTATACCCATAACTATCTGTCTTCAACTCTATGAAAGACCACAGAAGGATAATATATAAACTCTAGAATTAACAGAGACATCCACTACCTGGATAGTCACCCAAAATTCCTCTGTAACTTTGGGCAATCATCTTCAGCCCATAGGCTACAGGGTGTCTGGCATACTTCTCCATTTTAACAGGAACCCTTTAGTACTCTCTTGTTTTGTAAGTTCAGCAGTCACTTTCTTGTGGGTCTGGCATGTCCAGTTTATACAGCAACAAACAGTCCAGGCAAGAGCAGTTTCTTGACCAAATGGCTAATCTTGCCATGCTGAAAGCAAACTCCATAACGAATTTCTTCGATGTCCATCCTCCTTTCTGACATAATTGGTGTGCCAGGAGCAGTTGTGTCTCACTGCCAAGATAAACCCTAAACCATTTGAATGACATATTTCTGTAGGTCTTTGAAAGGTTTGAAGAATACCTAAGCATCTCAAATACATCTCTGTAATTCTAGGAAACCTAACTAACATAATTCTAAGTTCTGACTATTATAGGTAAAAGATCTGTATAAACACAATACCTACACAAGGAGACATATACATATCACAAAATTGACCTTAAAGTTGTATCAATAAATGAAAATCTATACCAATGCAAAGTATTCATTCCTATATCCTATTCCCCTTTTCTTTCTTTAAAAAGAGATTGACTATGCTCATTATCATTTATAACTAAACCCATTTAAATGAAAGCAAACATTTATAAACAATATGTGGGAATATGGGCATTGTTCCTTCTAAACTGCTTCCTGCTGATTGGGGACAATGTTCATACCATTAGAATCATGATAAAACATAGAAACCTGACCAAGTCCTTGTTTTTGTAGTTTGTAAGACTGTTTGTCTCAGCTTCAGGGGGTCTTGCTTGATCAAACCATATTAGTCTGGAAGGATTCCACAGCTTTTGATTTTCTGTGGAAACACAGTAAAAACTTTTTTTCCAAGTAGCCTGTCCTTAGACTTAAATTCGGAAGTCAAAGTATTTTTGAAATGTATAAGTTGAATTAATTTAGCAGCATTTATAATCAAATGTATTTTAGCAGCAGTAATTCTTTCCTCAACAATCAAACAATTTAAAGAAAACAATATGGCATATTGAATCTAGATTCTCTGTGTATTTTTCATCTCTAGGTGGCTTTTTTACTATTATACTTTTACTTTTTGTTTTGTTTTGTTTTTCTGAGACAGGCTTTCTCTGTGGAAATCCTCCTGCCTCTCCTTCCTTCCGCAAATCCTATCTGCATTGGCCACCACAACCGGCTACTCTATTTCCTCCTGTTACTTTTTCTCTCACAAGCCTACATATATTTTTTAATGCACTGTAAACCTTTAGAGGTTTTTCTTTATCTGGATCTGTCTTTATCATCTCAGAAATGTCGAGTACATTGTCCAAGAACACTGGGACAGTTCGAGCATTTGGAAGCTGCTCCAATGCCTCTCAGAGGCCCTCAGGGCAGGCTGTGGTGGCAGGTTTCCCTCTTTCTCTGGGAACCTCAAAGCATGGAGTCATTCCACTCACTGATACCATTCTGTTATGACAAATCTTTCTGCCAAAAGCTGCCAGAGGCTCACCACCACTTGTGAGCTTTATGCCAGCCACATACCCAAGTTAGGCCCAAATGAATACACAGAAACTTGTATTAGGCACAATGCTGCTTGGCCAATGACTAGGACTTCTCATCTGCTAGTTCAGTCTTAACTATGATAAATCTATATACATTTAATAAGACTTATCTTATAGGAGGCCTTATTGGTTTCCCTCCTTGCCAGTGGATCACATTATGCCCCTTGCGCAGGAGCAGAGAGGAAAAGAGGGAACTTCCCTTTTCTCCTCAGTCAAATATGAATCTCCTTGCTATGTCACTTCCTGCCTGGACCACCACTTCTCTACTACATCTCCCAGTATCCTCTTTGACTCCTAGTTGTCATGTCTATCTCAACCAGCAAGAGAAACACAACTACGACTCTTCTTCAAGCAGTTTATTCATGAACCTTGTACATCAGCTTCTCTTCTACTTCTACCTCAGCTTCTCTTAGCTTCACTCTCTACTAGCCCCCAGTCAAGCCCTTAAAAGCAAGCTCATAACCCAATTACCTCATGCCACCTGGTGATCCCAGGTAGGTCACAGCTGGAGCAGATCCACTAAGTGTTTCCAAATAAGGCTTGTTTACAGCTAAGCTTGGTCTCCCTGACATCCAGCCAGGCACCATCTTGGGGCTGTGGCTCCCCACAGTTCCCCATTTTTATTTAAAAATAACACAACAGGCAAGGGTAGAGGTCTGATCCCTGAAATCAAGGGACTTTGTAATGACATCACACCCAGTTATCAGCTGAGCTGGTGCCACACCTGTCTGGTATCTTTTCTCAGAGATGGGAGTATGATACCAACCCATATGCAATCAGACATGCCCTTCATGAAGCCGCAGAATGCTGATTTCAAGTGCAGTACTTCCTCTCACAGCCTGAGTGGGATGACTGCTTAGCTCTTTAGTACTGTTAGCCAAGCCTGAGGTGACTGCCCTGCCTCCGGGGCTTCGAAGGCTTGTGCAATCATGGCATTACTTCTCCTCTATGAAACCCTCATCCTGCAGATACACCATAAGGCTATGAAACTAACTAGGATAAGCATTCCTCCCAGGACACCCATTCCTGCCCACTCTTTCAGATGATTAATGGCTTGAGTGATCCGTGCAGACAGTCCTTCTGCAACCAAGATGTCAACCCTGGTGGAATTCACATGCACTATGGAGAGTCTCAGCTCCTGCATCAGCTTGTCAAAATCCCCAGACCAGTTGCCTAGCAGATACTGTGAAGGTTGTTTAGACATGTTTGCTGCTAAGGAATAATTCTGATAGGAAACAGCTGTTACACACAAACCAGGCATTCTCCATTCACATCCCAACTGTGCCAATTGCCATAAAGTATCCAATTGTTCCTTACTAGATCAATGTGTTGATTCAAAACCATAATGCCACCTTTCAATTGAGCATTAAGGGTAGATTGGATATCCAACACAATCTCCAAATGCTAAGTGCAGCAATTTCAACTCCTTACTAGTTAACAGAATGTCATCCATATAGTGGACACATCTCACAGCAGGGTATTTCTCTCTAATAGGAGCAATAGCATGACACACAAAAAGCTGACACATAGTGGGGCTATTGGCCATACTCTGGAGTAAAACCACCCACTCATATAATGGAATAGAGAATAGAAGGTAAAGCAAAAGCAAAGTTAACACTATCCTGCACATATCACAAATCAGGCTCTTCATGATTGGGTAGGGCTGACAACAACGGTAAACCATGCTGCACAGGCCCCATGACTTGCATCTTTTTATTTCCTTCAGTTGTTCTAACATCTCCTGCCCCTTTACTACAGTCTTGCAGCATCTTTGATCCTTTAGACAGCTGGGAACCATTTTCCAAATAGGCCGTGTCCCTGGCTTCAGGGTTCCCTGTGCCCAGGCAAAATCTAGATCTTTTCCAAGCTTGTCCCAGCAACTGGTGGTTAAATTACCGGAATCAGCAAACCAGGGGGCTACCACATCAACTCTTGGATAAATCTATCTAAAGTACTTTTCTTTAATTTCAATCCCTTAGATAATAACAGCTCTTGAAGAGCAATGAAAATTGGTTGCCATGTTGTAGTTCCCATACTTTCAATTTGGTTACCTCTGCTTTGTCCAAATCCGGAACTTTGTTGCTCCTCACCGGAGACCTTATTGCTCTTTTTCCAGAGACCTTATTGCCTCTTTACTGAAGTCCTTATTGATTCTTACCAGAGACCTTAATTTGGTCCCAACTTACCTGGGACTTACCAGTCGACTTCCCTGACTAAAGGAAGTTCTGAGCCGTTCAATCGCGGAGGTTCCCAGTATGGGCCACCACTTGTTGCATCTATCTTGACCAGCAAGAGAAACACAACTACGACTCTTCTTCAAGCAGTTTATTCAGGAACCTTGGATATCAGCTTCTCTTCTACTTCTACCTCAGCTTCTCTTAGCTTCACTCTCTACTAGCTCCCCCAGCAAGCCATTAAAATCAAGCTCATTACCCAATTAGCTCACACCACCTGGCGATCCTGGATAGGTCACAGCTGGAGGAGGCACAGCAGATCCACTAAGTGTTTCCAAATAAGGCTTCTTTACAGCTAAGCTTGGTCTCCCTGCCATCCAGCCAGGCACTATCTGGGGCTGGGGCTCCCCACACCTAGTTCTGTCTAACTTGCTGTCTCATTTGCCAAACAGTATTTTATTCAACAATCAATAAGATAAACATACACAGTACATTCCCCATCATTTCTGTTCTAATTAAACAATGAATTTTACATTTTTACTCTTTAATAGCCACAATAGTTCCTAAAAAGTCATACTTTTATATTTGAAACAACACATATTGTCCAGGGACATTTATTGTAAACTCATCAGACTACAATGACATTATCAATGAAATATTTCGTCAAATACACTGTCTTGAAACCAGCAGGCTCTTGGCTGTTTCTTGACATAATGAATTATACCTAAGTCTGATTAAAAAGGAAAAACTCCCTTTCTGTCAGGATGTCAAGGTAACTTTTCATGATATTTCAGTAGCTCCCTCCATCCTGCTGAGATTACCAGGCAGCTATATAAAAAGGGTATCCCTGTTCCAATTCTGCTGCCGTGTCAGCGAATTCCAGTCTTGATAACCAGCAGAGATTATATTCCTATTAAATGTATACCTGACAGAAAAGGTTCTAGCTGGTGTCAACCTCCAATGGTGTAGAATCTTCCAAACACAGGTGGTCTGCCAGACTTTCAGCATCTACTATGGGTAATAGAATATTGGAACGTATTTTTATTAGAAGAGTTGCAAAGAAAATCTGTGATAGATAACACTGGAAAAATACTAGCAAGAATCAAGTGTCATTTAAAGGTTGCACATCCCACAGAAGGATCAAGTGTTAAAAAGACCTGCATGGACTGATCCAGACCCAAGAACATGGCTTTCTTTGAGGAAACTTCGGAAATCTATAGGACCTCCTGTAGAATTCCAGTATTTATCCCAAGCTTAGGTGTGGACTTTGGGAGCCCAGTCCATATAGAGGAATAGTCCCTGTGCCAAGACACACGGGGCTGGACCTAGGCACTAAGCCAAAGGAAAAACAAGATTCTGATGACACCCTATAGAAGGCCTCACCATCCAAGGAGAGCAGAGGAGATATGTGACAGATAAGGGTTTAGTGGGGGGAGGGCAGATAGGGGAGGATGGGTGTGAGAAGGGAAATTGGTTTGTCATGCAAAACAATCCTTTTCCTAATTCAAATAAAAAAAGGTGGAAAAAAAAGAGTTGCAAATAAAATGGGTGTTAGCTAACACTGGAAAAATACCACCAAGCATCAAGTGTCATTTAAAGGTTGCACACCACGCAGGATGATCAAGCGTTAAAAAATTTATTCAAAGAGCCCAAGTTGTATTCACAAAAGGAAGATGTCAATCTTTATTAGTCTCTAATTCTTAATAGTGTTAAGTGAATATTGTACTTTACATTCAGCCACTCTCAAAATACTCACAATGCCAATATTTTATTTCCTTTAGATATTTTTCAATTTATCTTCATTATTGCAAATTTAATTCAATAAGTTCCTATTTTGTAATACAATCTAGAAGCCCCCACTTATTCTTTTGTAATAACTGTACCATGTTGATGAGAGATGCCCCTGCCCTCTCATCATTTAATTCTGTGGTGGAAAATTATATCAAATGAAGTGTACTCAGTCAATATCACACTGGGATTTTTAGCACCTGAGCAGATGCCTTCTACACACAAACTGAGTAGAAATAAATGTAAAAACTTTGCACAAGATAGGCAATACTTTCTTGACCATTTTGCCAAATGAATATTCTCAATGTGTTTTAGATTTCTGGAGTTGCCCTTTCTATAAAAGGTTAAGTTGTGTGCCATGTGATTACCATAGGTCGTGAGAATGTTTCATACACGGTGACAAGAGGCATCACTGGTATGGGACATCCTTCTGTATGCAGCAAATATTTGTTTCTTCCATTAGTTGATGAATAAAGACTTTTACACAGTGGCCAAGCAGTACAGAGCCAGGTATTAGATCCAAACAAAGATGTTTGTAGCAAGTAGGCAGATTCAGGAAGTAGCCATGTAGTCATCTGGTAACTGATATCTGAGGTAACTAGAAATGAGCCTCATGACAAAATAAAGACTAATAGAAATTGCGAGAGATAGTCAGTAAGATGCCTGAGTCATTGGCCAAACAAATACAATGAACATTAAGTCTCAGAATGATTATTTACTAAATGATTGTAGGAACCAGTGGACAGAAGCGAAACAAGTCCAGGGGGACTGGGTGGGACAGAAAACATGCAGCTACACATTATCACTTTAATTATTATGAGGGTGGAAGCTATGTGTAACATCAATATTTAGAAAGAAGATGGGCAAGATTAGTAGCATCTCTAATGTGTAACCTAATATCCTATCAAAGTAAAGAATTAAATCTCTTCCTTTCAACTAGACTACTGGTTCTCCATCTTCCCAATAAGCTGATCCTTTAATAGAGTTCCTCATGTGCTTGTGACTGCTGAACCATGAAATTATTTCATACTAATTTTGCTACTATAAATCATAATATGAATATCTGATATGTAGGATATCTGCTATATGACTCCCAATGTGCCTGTGAGAAACAGGTTGAGAAACATTTTCTAAATGATGTAGATGGATTTATAGTTAGCTATTAGAATTTACATGATGCATGGATTACAAAGTTAAACACTCAATAACCCAACCAACAAAAAGGGAAAGAAAGAAGTAAATAGCAGTTTCTCTGGCTGGAGAAACCTACAAAAACAGCTGACCTGAACAAGGGGTATCTCATCTTCCCTAGACTGATAACCTGGAAACCCGCCTATGTCTGTTTCAGAACCCCTGAGTCTGGATGTCATTTGGGGGGCTGTTTAATCCATCAACCTCTGGTAGAGGATCAGTAGTTCTCTCAAGTACACAAATGGTCTTTGGAGCCCATTCCACATAGAGGGATAATCTCTCAGCCTATACATGGGGGAGGGTCTAGGCCCTACAGCAAGTAATATGACAGACTATGAATATCCACATGGAAGGCATCACCATCCCTGGACAGCAAATAAAGGGATGGGATAGTTGGTTAGTGGCATCTGTGAATGTGTAGAAGAGGGAAATTGAATGGTCCTGTAAAGAATCTTGTTTCTAATTTAAAGTTATAAAAAGGAAAAGTTTACAAAGGTCAATACTTTTGTCACTGTGAGTGGAGCTTCCAGCTGTTTTAGATCTATGGCAGGTGTTGTATTTTAAAGTTTCTAGCTAAAGAGTCAAGAAAATCAACATCTTATGGCATTCCTTATTTCACAAAAGTTAATTTTAAATGTTTGTTTTTCTTTAAGACTTTCTTTTTAAAAGCCTTCAAAAAATCATAATGTATACCATATTTATCTACAATCTACATTTGCAACCTTCCTATTAAAAATGTGTAGAATTTTTTGCTTAGGTATTAAATTTCTATATTAGAAAAATCTTTGAGGTATTAATATCATATACATGAGTTCATAACACTGTTATAATTATGAGGGGAGGTATTTGAGCTACTGATGCTCATGGCCGCCTCCAAACTACATCTCTGTATCAGTTTGAATCATACTGGGGCCCATCTCACCATAGAGTAATCTCTTCCATTAACCTAATGAGCATTTATGCTTTATTGTGCAAACAGTTGGTTTGATGAGTAGACTTTGACGCTAACCTCAGATTCTCTCTCCAAGCTCTGCCTCATCTAATTCATACCTGTCTTGTTACTCTTACTTACTTACTGTTAAGGTGAGGATATGCAGAGGACAGGCAGATCATGTGTTTATAGACAGCACAGGAAAAACCAGAATGGTTGAACATTCAGGTTTTTATCTCAGTGGAAGTTATTACATGCTTGTCCTGCTCAGAACAATGGAGTGGATGTTCTATAATACCCTGGTGATACTTTACTATCTATAGGGCCAAGCCTTATCTGAATAATGCATTCTTATGAACAAAACCCCATAATATTGCAATAGTGTTTGATATTATGCTTATTACAAACCTTTCCTAGAGCTGTGTTTGGAATCCAAAATGAAATCAAAACAATAATTTAAAATATATGTAAAAATGAAATGACTCAGGGTCAGACTCCAGAAGTTTGAAACAGCATGTTTAACTGAGTCAGGTGGAAGTTAATTTTCTTCATGCATGTCTATAGGTCATTTATCTGATGGCTGTAAGGTTTCAGGAACCCCCAGAGGACAATGGGAATCAGAGAGATAATGGACAGAACATGTCAGGTACAATGAATGCTATATTCTGAGAAACTAAGATGGTCTGCAAAAAGCAAAAGTGCAATAATAAATATAAATACTCTCTTTAAGATTAACATAAATTGTGTTCTCTATCCTAGACCTATTCCCATGTATTTATTTTTATTATTTTTTATATATTTGAACAGCTGGGCTATGAAGACACTGCTAATCCCATACAGAAGAACTGATACTATGATCCATGTTCAAATCAGTATGTGGCTAGTCTTATTGAATTGAGATGCTTATGATTTCATTTTCATGTCTAAGCAACATGGAGATAAACTATTGATGTAAATCGATATGCAATCATACTGAGTTATCGATCTTCAATATGAGTTATTTTACAGATTTATGCATATCTTGGGGTGTTGGTGAGAGTTGTCGAAGCTCTTTTTTAACACCTGTCAAGTCCAATATTGATTAGGTAGCTCTTCAAATGTGAAGGTTACAAACTGATCATCAGGAAGATTAAATAACATCACAGGAAAAGAGATCCTGAAGGTATGTTGACAACATTCTTTTAGCAGATTCTAATAATGAAACATTAGAACAAATGTCTGTTAGGGTGAAGGAAGTTCTTCCTCCTTGGGTGTTACAGATTGCCTCAGAAAACATGCAAAGAGGTGTTTCTATTGATTTCTTAGCATACAAGATAGGCTTAAATTAGAATAGAACATTATCAAACCTGTAATAGTCTTCAGAAAATACTAGGGGAAATTTCTCAACTACACACAATAATTGGTATGGAAGGACATGATTTAAATAATTTAAAACTGACAATTAAAGAGGACAAGGACTTAAACAGTCCACAAATATCATCTGCTGATAGAAAAAAGAATTGCAAGGGGTGGAAAACAGAATACTGGATGCACATGTAGATAATCTAAACCATAATTTAGACCTTATTTTGGTCATGTTACGATCCAGAGAACACACTTCTGGGATTCTTTTGCACAGAGAAGATATTATATTGGAATGGATATTTCTGCCACATAAACAGAATAAAGAGCTGAAGACGTACATAGAAATGATTCCTGATTTGATTCTAAAGAGCAATTTAAGACTTTGTCAATTGACTGAAAACTATCCAGCAGAAATTATTGTACCTTTAAATAATCAGGAAATTTCCTCCTTATGGAATGACAATGAATACTGGCAGACAGCTCTTACTGAGTTTTTGGGAAACATTAGCAACAATTATCCCAAAAGTGACAGAATTAAATTCATAACATTGAAAATGTGGATCCTTCCACATATTGTAAGACAAACCCCTATTCCAGGAGTTCATACTTTCTACACTGATGCCAACAAATCAGGTAAGGCACGTTATAAAGCAGATGAGGTAACTAAAGAAGTACAAATTCCATATGCCTCTGTACAGAAGGAACAATTATATGCAATACTTATGGTACTTATGGATTTTATAGATCTTCTGAATATTGTTATGGATTCTCAATATGCAGAGAATGTTGACTTGTACATTGAGACTGCAAATTTCATTCCTGATAATATAGAATTAACTTCACAGTTTATAATATTACAGAACACAATCAGGAACAGAATTAATCATATATATATATATATATATATATATATATATATATATATATATATCACAAACATAGGTTACATAATGCCTTATTATTAATAAGCTTTTTTAATGCTAATGAGAAATGACAACTAGGTGCAGAAAGACACTGGAATAAGGAAAATCCTGCAGAACTGAATCAGCTGGTGTCCTTCAAATATTTACTAACTTCTCTATGGAAACCAGGACATGTGTTACACTGGGGAAGTGGTTTTGCATTTTTTTCCACAGGAGAAGTAAAACTGTGTATACCTTCAATGTAGATCAATATTCAAGTAGAGAAGGAAAAACCTCTCAACAAGGAGAAATGTCAGTTAATCTAACAAGGTATATCATACACTGGATGAACACCTCACAAATAAAAGGGAAGTATTTTTTCTTTTCACAGGAAATCTCATATTGAGAAGTCAAAGGACACTACATGAGTAAAAGAAAAGGTAGCTGTACCATCCTAAAGAAGAAATCTGTCATATGTTAAAATTTCATAAATGAATCTACACTTATTTCTCTTTGTTTTCTAGTCCCCATTCAATTAAATCACACCTGGCTTTAGAGTTGTTTTGGCTTTCCTCCTCTAAATCCAAACACATTGTTAAAGTAAACTTCAGAGTTTCTGTATTATGTCAAGAAGCCAATTGATGTTATACAGAAAAAGCAAAAACTGGGAATGTCACTTGTATGTCTTGACTCTCATTATTGATATTTCCCCTTGTAACCTTTCCCGGTATGCATGCATATACAAGGGATAAACACTGGCTCCCTAGCACAGGTCGCATATTCTGCCCAGTCCCCCTAACTGGCACCTACATTCAGAGGGTTTGGTTTGTTCCAATGTTGGTTCCCCTGCTTACAACAGGAGTCCCTTACCCTCGTAGGTCAGGTCAACTGGTTCTGTTGGTTTAATGGAGCCGTATTATTACTTATGAAAGCTTACCCTTCAACTGCCTTCTTTCTAGCCAGCATTTCTAACTTGAATTATCCCATTTCTGTTTATGTTTTGCCTCTAGCCTTTTAACTTTCTTTATTCTTATATCTTACTTTTCTTCTTACTCTCTGGCTGGCCATGTGGCTGGGTGATTGTCACCTATTGTTCTCTACTCCTTCTCCTTTACTCAATCTTCACTCTTCTCCAGAGCCTAGGTTTCTCTTCCTATTTATTCTTTGACTGGCAGAGAATAAATATACTCCTAGAATGTGGCCACTACTGCAAGCTCACTGGCAAACTAAGATGCCACTACAAACACATCTTTGCAACATTAAACAAATATTCCACAGCATGAATGATTTTAACACAGTATTTTGGTTTTTCAAGACAGGCTTTCTCTGGGTAGCTTTGGATCCTATCCTAGCAAATGCTCTACAGACAAGGCTGACCTTTAACTCACAGAGATCTACCTTCCTCTGCCTCCCGAGTGCTGTAATTAAGGCATGAAACACCAATGCCCAGCAAATATAACACATCTTAAACTAATACTCCTCAACAATGGGGAAGGAATGGATGGTCTGTGAAGAGGCGTTGCAAGTGAAATTCAATGTCAGTGTTGGTTAAAGGGGCCAGCTCAGCTGCTCCATGCCATTCAGGTCTTGTTTTATTTTATTTATTGAGTGATTCATTTGTGTAGTTGTTTGTTTATTTGCATTCTTACATATGACCTAGAAATTCAGCATTCATGCTCATTAATTAATTTTTTATAAAAATAATATCCAAAGCTAAAGTCCTGAGCTCAATTCCCTGCAACCACATGGTGCTCCCAACATCTATGATGTGATCTAGTGCCCTTTTCGGGGCTGCAGTGCAGGCATACCTGAAGGCAGAACACTGCATACATAATGTAATAACAAACTAACTAGCTAAATCAAAGAACAAATACTAAAATCTCTCAGGAAAATGCAGTAACAAATTCATCAGCCTTTATATAGCGCTCCAAATGAAATGATACCTTATTTGCGAGACAACATCTAGGTATGCAGGCCATATTGATTTTTAATTCTTTGTATGTTCAACCATTCTCAAATTCATAACCATAGTGCTTCATGTTCTTGAGAGTTTGGAGTTACTGGGATAATCTTCCCTAAAACAATATAATTCTTTAATAATTGAAAAATTTCAGTAAAATTACAGAAGACTGTATATAATAAGTTGGAGCACAGAAATTCTCAGTTTAGGTAATTTGAATATTTACTTTCAGATATTACTTGTATAGTATTGGAAATTTAAATATACAACTCTATACTGCCAAGCAACACGATATTTCCAGCCAGTGTATACGAAGCATTTTTTCTAGTCATTTATTGATCTTGTAACTGGTATTTGTTAGTGAATGAGTTGACAAAGACAAACCATTAATAAGCATGTGTTGGTACACAACTACATCTCACAAAATATATTTGTCTGTGTATGTTAATATTTAGAGTTCAGAACTCTCAGACCGACAATATAGGAAATATGTATAATTTTATAAATAATAACAATGAAGAAAAATGGAAGTTTGTATCAGTGGCAGGATATATCCTTTTGTATTATGTAATCTTGACTCAAATCCTCAATATACATATGTGAGATAGATTGATGGATAGACAGAATATATATGATAGATAGATAGACAGACAGACAGACAGTCAGTCAGGCAGGCAGGCAGGCAGGCAGGCAGACAGATAGATATGGTTACCTACTGGGTTTGCTTTTTCTGTCACTATGATCAAGAATCAGACACAAATTGAGATTGAAGTGCCTGAATCCAAAGATTATATTTTCAAAGGATTTTGTTCATGGTTCCTTGTCCCACCCAAAATGGGAAGAACATTATGTTGACAGTTTGCTTTCTCTGCTTCAAGCTTGTGGTCCAAAATGTGATCTTTCAACATTCTGTTCCAGCTGCCATGTCTGTTTGCTGACTTCACAGACTCTAAGTCTCTATAAGTATAAGACACAACCATTCCTTGTATGTGTTGCCTTAGTCATGGTGTTTTATCCCAGCAACAGAGGAGTAACAAATATGAGAGGTCACTAGACTTTAATCACCATTTTCTTCCCTATAATCTCTCTCTCTCTCTCTCTCTCTCTCTCTCTCTCTCTCTCTCTCTCTCTCACACACACACACACACACACACACACACACACACACACAAACATACACACCAGGATTTGCTGCTTCATTTATCTTGCTAAAATTTTACCCAAATTTGATGATTTATCTGCTTAGTATGTCAACAGACATATTCCTGACTGACCTCAAGAGGAAACATCAATAAAATGTTATCAGACAACTTGAACAAGATAAATTCTCAAATAATTTCATGTGAACTGGGTAACAAAACCTACTTGTGACTAAATAAAATGAGAACACTTTTACCATAGACAAACTTACTGTGTCACCCCTATCTCCAAAATGAGAGTAATTTTGTGAATCACATTGCTCATCATTGTTGCTGCACATGGTTTCCCACATACCATCTAATTTCCAAGACATTTTAAGTAATTTGCCACATTTAATGATGCCTTCTCAAATATATGCATTGTTAAAAATTAGGGGCTATATCACATATGCATGAATACATACAATCATACATACATGCATATATACTTTCATGCCATAGAATATGTAGAAGATCACTTAGGACTGGAATTTATCAGAAACAGTTATCAAAATATTTATTGGGAAAAAATAATGTGGTGTGTCCATGCCATTGGACATGCAAAATTGGGAACACATGGGACAGCCACAAAGGGAGGGAAACTGTTGATGTCATATACACATATCCTCTTCTTCTCCCTGCCCTTCAACCCTAAGAGTAGGGGCACATGGGTGTACACATGGTGATTCCCCCACTAAGACACCCCAATTCCACATATCAAACTGATGATGGCTTGGCCCAGTGTTCTCTCTCCTGAGACTCACAACAAGGAGGTGTGGGCCACAGTGCTGATAGACTAAATGCGATGATCCCCAGACATTAGGGACACTTGCATGAAGCTACACACAGAAGGCAATCAAGGCTGGCAGGCCCGGGTATCAGGAAGATGCCACATCCCCTCAGCACATAGCTTGCCTTTTCCTCAGAGTGATAGCGAAGTTATTTTCGTCACTGAGGGTGAATTGCACCCAACCTAATGATCTCCCATCACCATCCCAGGATGATGGCCATCCACATGCCTGTGTTGGGCATCAGAAGTGTCAGACTGGGAGGCATCCTATCCCTGATGCTACCCAGAGCAAACACAGAAACAAACTACCATAACCACCACCTTGTGCAAAAGGCAAGGCAGTTGGGGAAAGAGACTCCTCTGGATCAGAGGAGACTACCAAGCAAAATGGGGGTAACTTCCACAAGGCATTGGGGATTTGAGGGATAGGCATAGGCCCTTTACTTATCTCCTTCTGCCCGGTCACTCATCAGATGTTGTCATGTCTCTGAATCCTTGGCATGAAGATGTCTGGTAACCCTTCCTCAGTTCCTGTAGAGACCACAGACACCCAGACATACCACTTCCCCTATACAGAGTCCTGAAATTTGTTATGTAGACTACGCTGGTCTAGAACACATAGACCATCTGCTTCTGCTTCCCATGTGATGTAGTTAAAGGCACTCACTATCAGTGTACACTGTTGAAACCAGGGGTTTTTGCCTCCCTTACTTCTCATAGAGGATAGCACATGTGATTGATTATCCTGTGTCCTCTTAGCATCCCTCCTCTAGTAAGGCAGCCAGGGAGATGGACAGTCCCAGAGCACTTCCTCCACACACCCATAGTCTCCTCCTGTGGACACCAACTCTCTTGCATCCTCCTATTGGGAGCTCTAAACTGATAACCCTGAGATTCTGCCAGGCATTTTGGGCTACAGGCAGGTATGTCCATGACCAACTGCCCTCTCCCTGGGAACTCAAAGCTAAGGTAGTCTCCTGGGGGCCTGAGTCCAGCACTTCGTTTGTTGTATTAACGAAAACACATTAGCCAATGTAGGCTGACAAACCACAAGCTGGGCTCTAAGACAAGGCACCCTGAGACACTTTTCTGACCCTGCTATCTGATAGGCAAGGGATATAGCCACCAAAGCCTGGGGCCTTTAACTACACAAAATAACAAAGTGAATTCACTGCTTTTCTTGCAAGTTTTAGAACATAATTAGTCAAAACTGTAAATGAGGAAGCGTCACATAAGAAGAGTTAAAACACATAACTCATAAAGAAGGGGTTACAGAAACCAATACCCGCCTCCAAAATGCTCAAAGGAAATAAAAACTGCTCTGCGGAGCCTGCTATATCTATGATGGCTGCTGGATCTCCAAGTGGTCACCTCCAGCCTTGGTATTGGCCTCATGCACATTCTCAGCAACAGCCCTAAATCCAGGACAACGTTCTCAGCTATGAGTAAGTTACAGGTTACTGTCCTGCCATACTCTGGCTAAATTCTATAGATCTAGAGTGGGAACTTGGTGTTCCAGAATTAATAAATATCTTTACAAACATGAAAGTCCAGGTGCAGTGCCAGAAAAGCCACTTGCATCTCACCCATGGAGTATCTTGCCCCTCTGAGTCTCAGTTTTACTCTCTTCATCACAGATATACATACATACATACATACATACATACATACATACATACATATATACATACATACATACATATCATAACATCTATTTGTGTAAATGTACATGTCTTTGTGAAATAAGATTTTCTGATAGACATTAATAACTCCCAACTGCAGATACCCATAGTTTTAGAATCAAATTGGCAAGGAGAAAGTTGGAAGCCTGGGGTTGGGGATATGAGAATCACCCCTGACAAAAGGTGCCATCTTGGAGGGACACTCACCACATTGTGTTCAGCTTCCCTGTAGGTACATCTTTGGGTGTAAGAACAAAGCCCTCCATGGACTCAAAGTCCAGCCCTATCCACAATGGTCCTTGCAAGGTGGTGGTGGGGAAGGAGGGCCCAGAAAAATGGATTGAATGGTGTTGGACCTCACATTTGTGTTTCTGGCTTTGGCCAGAGGTGACTATCCAGCAAAATCCAAAGGGCCGCTGCACCCAGGAGCTAACAAGACACACACACACACACACACACACACACACACACACACACACACACACACACACACTTCCCATCTTTTGGGGGTTTCTCAATTACCTGGAGTTAGACTGGTGACCAGGCATCCACGGGACATTCCGGTCTCCAATCTTCACAGCTCCTGTATAGGAGGCATGTGTGTGGACATGGCAGCTATTTGCCTGGGCACCAAGGATCCAAATACACTCCTCATGCCTGCCAAGCAACTGGACTAACCTATGAGATGTCTTCTCTGCTCCAAATGTGCAAGCTCTTAGTAGAACAATGTTAGCAATACAAGTTAAAGACTTAACATTTGCTTTCACTAAATAGCCAGCATTAAAAATATTATTTTGGAAATGGCAAGATGTTTACCAGGTTAACAGTTTGAAACGCAAGCCTCAAGATCTCAGTTCGATACATGAATTCCACAGTAGGAGAAATGGCCTACAATCTCCACAATGTGGCATATGGTCTTGTAGGGGTAAATGCTGACAACACCTGCCTGAGTGCTGGCACAGGTGATGTTGTCCAAGCCCACTGGGGGACTGGCACAGGTGACACTGAACACACCCACTTTCATATGGTCAGAGTGAGGTAGCAAGGCTTTAAATATGAGAGAAACACTGCTGTCTCTGTTCACTCTCCTGCCTGATATACAGGACTTCCTCTACTGTGTGAGTACATCCTATTAAACCATCTGTTTTACAAACTAGTTCTGATCCATTGGAATCTGCATTAATTTCATTCTACATTAGCTGGTGTACGAAGGAGTTTTGACTCTGAACCCATGAGTGATTCATGCCCTTCTGTGGGATTTATTGCCCTGCTGCACAATTGCCCATGTAACCTTTCCTCTTCATCCTTGGCACTAACTGCCACATGGTGTCTCTGGCACCATTTGCACTGAGAGGACACAAGTGGACGACTGCCTGTTCTTTCATGCAGGAGTAGCGCCTGCAGTGCCCTGGTTACCTAGGGATTTCATTCCTCTTCTCAGTATCCCAGAGCAAGTGTGGTCTCTGCCCTGTACCCCGGTCCTCCTTAGAGCCCACCTAAGAACCTGCTTGGCACTTTCCACTGTTTGGCCCTAAAATGGTTTCTACCCAATGGGTTTTGTGACTTGGATTGTGACAAGCAGGGCCACATGTGCCTTCTGCATGTCTCCTCTATTTTTGTAACCTGAGGCTCCTCCCCTTCCATGTCAGCCTTCACAACCACCATACACACTGTCTAGTGAACAGCTGCATTGCACTGGACACTGCTCTGCCCTCCCGGGAGAGATTTTTTCTCTGAAGTCCAAACATGCTGCCTATGCTCACAAAAGGATGCAATTTCCTTTCCACTGAGCCACATCATAGGAAGTCATCAGACAGAACCCGGCTACAGCCCTACAAGTTATCCAAAACATTTTCTGCTAAAAATAGCCAGTGCCTTCAATCCGATCTAACTCGGTTCAGAATGTGTTTAGATATTTTTCAGCTAGTCTTGAGATGGACTTCACCTCCAGTTCCCGTAGCTGAATGCTGTGCCTTGCTTGTGCCCGGCCCCTGGCCACATCCAGCTACAATTGGCCACCACTGCCCTCCCAATACTCCTCACAATCATCCAAATGTGGCACCTGCTTTTCAAACACAGTTACTGCAGCTGAAAGGCAACTGTGGAACAGGTAAACTTGCAGAATGGCAGAATATATGATAATGCAGAAAATTGGGAATAGTCTTGCTGCTTATATGAATTCAGTGTTAGAGGAGGCTTATGAATTGCTTTTAAAGTTAGGTAAGTTGTCCCTAGAGACTACAGTTGACCTCAGAGTATACAACCAAAACAAGCCTGACTCCAGGGCAAATCACAGATCATATTTTTGCACTTAGGTGCATGTTTTATTACTATACCTACCCTTTTTCCAGAAGGACATATGCCATTATTTAAAACAGAGAAAAAATGATCACTAGTCTAGTCGATATAAGCCAAGATAATGAGAACTAAGTACTCAGAACTCCAAATGAAGTTTTACATGAAAAAATATGAATGACTGATCCTTATGTATGTTGTAGTGTTTGAAGCCACCTATTTGTGATCCAAGGAAGAAGTGAGTTAGAAGAAGAACAAATATGAGCTCATTATATGGAAAAAAAAGAGGAAGGGCTTCTGAAATTCATGGAGGTGAGGAATAAGGATCACAAATCATAACAACATCTGTATTGTTATGCCTACCTTTTCTAGTCCAGAGTTCTGCCTGATCTGGTACCTGGAATGGGCCCAGAAAATAAACCCCACCATTGGCATTCTGGTATGGATGGATTATCTGCTGGCAAAGATGGAGCTGCATGGTACTGGACACAACCAACTGTAGTTACTTTGATGACTGTAGTCATCAAAGGCAGGAGTGATCCTATCCAGCACTAGTGTGCTGCATGGTCAACAAACTGTTACACTGGGCTGTTGTGACGCAAGCAGCCTCTGTAGAAATAGTGGGATGGGGTGACTGATGCTACACTACAGAAAGAAGACAGTGGGATGGGGTGACTAAGAGTACGCTCCAGAAAAAGATAGAGGTTTGGGTTACTGAGGCATGCTACAGAAAGAAGACAGTGGGATGGGGTGTCTAAGGGTACTCTACAGAAAAGATAAAAATTAGGTCCCACAGCTTCATACAGAAAGCACAGGTGGAAGGACGGATCTCCATGGTACTGAGAACGTATAAGAATTTGACTTCAGAGTTGATTATTCTGACAATCCAGTGCACAAACCCAAGTGGATTGTCCAGGTCATTGTCCTGTCAGCTTTATGGGCATTCTTGACGTATCTTCTGTCTTCAGATATCACTTCTCAAAGTTTGCTCTGGGGTCACTAATGATCCCTAAAGCAGTGCAGTACTCGAATGTACTTTGGGAGACCATTCCATATAGAGATTCCTTCTTGGCCTACATTCATGAGGGAGTTCATTTTTAAAGATAACCATTATATAATAGTATTCATTAATATATAAATTTACTGAGTGTGAATTAAATACTAGTTACTAAATATACCCAAAGCAATCACTGTTGATATCTGGACTTTCCCTCTTCTCAGGTCCTGGGCAACCTGACCATGTTCTTGTACCTTACTCCTTTCCATTTTCTGCCCTGTTTCTCCTCAGGACCCCCACTTCTCCAACAATATCTTGGGCCTGTGCCACTCCCACCTGCCTGTCACTCTCTGAAAGTCCTCTCCTGGGCCAGTGCCTGCTCCTGAGGGAAACTTTCTTGGTTGTGAGACCACTCTCCAGTTATTAACACTCCTAGATGATGTGAAATCTAAGCTGGAATGTCATTCATGGATGTTCTGGAAGAAGTCACCAGCAGTCTTTGTAGAAGATATTGGAAAGTGACTCTTTCCTTATACCTTATTGAATAGTTGGAGAAATATTAGTGAGGATGAGGCCTCCATTGGGCCATTCTCTAACTCTGTCACATCATTTGGGATAGGAACTAGGTCCACCCCCATGTATCTATATAGAGAGAGTACCCTCCATAGGGATTGTACTCCAAAAGAACATTTGTGCACTAGGAATAAATACAGAGGTCACTGCCAGAAGTCCCACTGACTGCCCAAGACTCGCAGCTGTCATCGATATTCATGGGGTCTGGGTCAGGCCTATGCTGGTTCACTAGCTGTCTTCTGGGGTCTCTGAGCTACAACTTGTCAGGCCATTTGTTTTTGTCGGTTTCCCCAGCATGGTATTGACCCCTTTGCTCATCACTCCTCCATCTCTACAATTGGATTCCAGGAGTTCAACACAGTGCTTGGCTGTGAGTCTCTGCTTCTGCTTCCATCAGCTACAGGATGATGGCTCTATGATGGCAGTAAGGTGTTATCAATCTCATCATAATGTAAAGATATTGCCTGATGACACTGTCACTCAGAACAGTCTAGAAAGTATACAGACACCATCAGTCCTTCAAAACCCATCAATTTTTACAACCCTGGAAGAAGAAGTCTGGGGAGATGTAGTCTTTCTAAGATATCCCTGCACAAAAGGCACAGAACAACCAAAGCCTTATCTGTCCCTGCACAGCAACAGGGACCATATGCTGTATCAGGTCCTGACTTTTATCCTTAACATACAAGGTCTGGCTTTCTGAGGACTGATCCACAATGAGTATCATTCTCCCCAATCTCCCCTGTCCTGTGCCTGCTTGGGGTAGACATGCCCAGGCAGAGAGGAGCTCCCTCAATCTGGAAACAACCCACTCTTGCTTCCTTTCTGCAACCAATCCACAACAAGGTGAGTGAGCCTCTGCTCTTACCCAACTCCCGTCCAAAGCATCATTCACCCAGATCTCCCTGGGCGTGTGCCTGCTTGGGGTACACAAGCCCAGGCCTGGAGGAGCTCCCTGAATCTGGAAACACCCCACTCTTAGTTCCCTATCCACCGACCAATCCACAACGAGGTGAGTCAGCCTCTTCTCTTACCCAACTCCTGTCCAAAGCCCCATTCACCCCGATCTCCCTGGGCCTGCGACTGCTTGTGGTAGAGCTGTCCAGGCAGAGACGATCTCCCTGAGTCTGGAAAACCCCACACTTCCTGCCTGCCCCCCCCCCACTTGACCCCTATGGAGGCCTAACTCTTTCAGAGTGAGGAGACTACCAGGAGAGGCAAGACCATCCAAAGTTTCTGACATTGAATGCCTGGCCACACACACACCACTGGATGACAAGAGGACACAGAGAGACCGCACCTGCACCCACTGGTAGAAGATATGGGAAGAAGACAGAATAAGAACTCACTCAACAACAAAAAGACCAATATGACACCACCAGGATCTTGGGACTCCACTCCAGCATGTTCTGAAAAGCCCAACACAGAGCATGAAAAAGAGATGGACTTCAAAAATTATCTCGTCAAGTTGATAGAGATCTTTAAAGAGGAAACAAGAAAATCCCTTAAAGAAATAGAAAAAAAGGCAAGCAAAAATTACATGAAATGGAGGAAAACACAAACCAAAACATTCAAGAAATAAACAAATGTCTTAAAGCATCTAAAGAAACCCAAGAAAAAAACAACCAAACAAGTGATGGAAGCTCTTGAAACAGTTCAAAGCATGAAAGGTGAAATAGACCCAATAAAGAAAACACAGAAAGAGGCGATGCTGGAATTGGAAAGGCTGGATAAACGATCAGGAACTAAAGATGTGAGCATAACTAATAGAATTCAAGAGATGGAAGAGAAAATCTCAGCTATTGAAGACTCGCAAGAGGATATACATTCATCAACAAAAGAAAACCTCAAGTGCAACAAATCCCTAACACAAAATATCCAGGAAATATGGGACACTGTGAAAAGACCAAACCTAAGAAGAATAGGTATGGAAGAAGGTGAAGAAACACTGCTCAAATGTACAGAAAACATATTCAACAAAATCATAGAAAAAAACTTCGCCAACCTACAGAAGGATATGCCTATGAAAGTACAAGAATCTTACAGGACACCAAACAGTGTGGACCACAAAAAGAAGTCCCCCTGACACATAATAATCAAAACACCAAATCTACAGAATAAAGAGAAAATATTTAGAGCAGCAAAGGAAAAAGGCCAAGTAACATATAAAGACAAACCAATCAGAATCACACCCCATTTCTCAATGGAAACTCTGAAAGACAGAAAGTCTTGGAGAGATACACTACAAGCACTAAGGGAGCATGGATGTCAACCCAGACTACAGTACCCAGCAAAACTTTCAATCACTATAGTTGGAGAAAACAAGATATTCCATGACAAAAACAGATGTAAACAATACATATTCACAAATCCAGCATTACAGAATGTTCTGGAAGGAAAACTCCAACCCAACGAACATAACTACACTCACAAAAACACAGGCAATAGATAATCTAATTTAACCAAACACAAAAAGAAAGAGGAGGGCGAAATTCACACACAATGACACCACCAACAATAAATCCAAAACAAACAAGAAGAAACAAACAAGGGACATTAATATCCCTAAATGTCAATAGTCTCAACTTACACGTAAAAACACATAGGCTAACAGAATGGATATGGAGACAGAAACCATGCTTCTGCTGTTTATAAGAAACACACCTGACCTTCAAAGGCAGGCGTTACATCAGAGTAAAAGGATGGGAAAAAATTTTCCAATCAAATGGGCTCAAGAAACAAGCTGGTGTAGCAATCCTAATATGTAAAAATTTAGACTTCAAACTAAAATCAATCAAGGAGATGAAGAAGGGCATTTCATACTCATCACAGGAAAAGGTCATCAAGATGAAGTCTCAATCCAGAACATCTGTGCCCCAAATATGAAGGCACCCACATTTGAAAAAGAAACATTACTAAAGCTCAAACCACACATAAAACCACACACACTTATATTAGGAGAATTCAACACCTCCCTTACACCACTAACAGGACCACAAGACAGAAACTTAACAAAGAAACAAAGGATCTGACAGAAGATATGACCCAACTTTGTTTAACAGGTATTTATAGAACATTTCATCCAAACACAAAGGAATATTCCTTCTTCTCAGCGCCATATGGAACCTTCTCTAAAATTGTCCACATAGTTGGCGGCAAAGCAAACCTCCACAATTACAAAAAAACGGAAATAACCCCCTGTATCTTATCAGATCATCATTCATTAAAGCTAGAATTCAACAGCAATACGAAATGCAGAAAACCTACATACTAGTGGAAAATGAATAATACCCAATTGCACCATTCCTGGGTTGAGGAAGAAATAAAAAAAAGGAAATTAAAGATTTTCTAGAATTAATGAGAATGTTGACACAACATACCCAAACTTATGCTACACTCTGAAAGCAGTGGTAAGAGGAAAGTTAATAGCACTAAGTGCCCACATTTAGAAAGTGAAGAAAAGTCACATTAGAGAATTGACAGAACAACCAATAGGTTTAGAGCAAAAAAAGCAAACTCAACAAGGAGGAGTAGATGCCAGGAAATAATAAACCTGAGGGCCAAAATCAATAAAGTAGAAACTAGGAAAACAGTACAAAGAATCAATGAAACAATGAGTTGGTTTTTAAGAAGATCAACAAGATAGAGAAACCTCTATCCAAATTTTCAAAAAGGCAGAGAGAGAATATGGTAATTAGCAAAATCAGAAACGAAAAGAAGGATACAACAAGGATATTGAGGAAATCCAGAGAATCTTCAGGTCATACTTTGAAAACCTGTACTTTACAAAATTCAAAAATCTAAAGGAAATGGATAGTTTTCTGGATAAATATCACTTATCAAAATTAAATCAAGAACAGAAAAGCAGTTTAAGGTGACCTATAACCCCTAATGAAATAGAATCAGTCATCAAAAGCCTCTCAACCAAAAAAAGCCCAGGGCCAGATCGCGTCACTGAAGAATTCTACCAGAAATTTAAACAAAAGCTAATTCCAGTACTCCTCAAACTGTTCCCCACAATAGAAGCAGATGGGATATTGCCAAACTCTTTCTATGATGCTACAATCACTTTGATATCCAATCCACACAAAGATATGACTAAGAAAGAGAACTACAGACTGACATCCTTCATGAACATCAATGCTAAAATACTCAATAAAATATTGGCGAACCGAATCCAAGAAAATATCACAAAAATCATCCACCATGATCAAGTAGGTTTCATCCCAGGGATGGAAGGATGGTTCAACATAAGAAAATCAATCAATATAATCCACCATATAAACACACTGAAAAAGAAAAACCACATGATCATCTCACTAGATGCTGAAAAAGCCTTTGAGAAAATCCAACATCACATCATGATAAAGATTTTGGCGAGAATAGGAATACCTGGAACATATCTAAACATGATAAACAAAATATACACCAAACCAATAGCCAACATCAAACTGAATGGAGAGAAACTCAAAGAGTTTCCTCTAAAATCAGGAACAAGAGAAGGCTGTCCACTCTCTCCATATCTCTTCAATATTGTACTTGAAGTTCTAGCTAGAGCAATAAGACAAGAAAAGGCTATCAAAGGGACACAATTTGGAAAGGAAGAAGTCAAACTTTCACTATTTGCAGATGACATGATAGTCTAAATTAGTGCCCGAAAAACTCTAACAGGGAACTCCTGCAGTTGATAAACACCTTCAAAAAGGTAGCAGAATACAAAATTAACTCAAAAAATCAGTAGCCCTACTATATACAAATGATAAATCCAATGAGAAAGAAATCAGGGAAACATCACCTTTCACAATATCCACAAGCAACATAAAATTTCTTGGGGTAACACTAACCAAAAAAGTGAAGACCTGTAAAACAGCTTGGTATTGGCATACAAATAGAGAGATAGACCAATGGAATGGAATTGAAAACCCTGATATTAACCCACACACCTACGAACACCTTATTTTTGACAAAGGTGTTAAATCTATACAATGGAAAAAAGATCGATATTCAACAAATTGTGCTGGCACAATTGGATTCGGACATGCAGAAGATTGCAGATAGATCCATACCTGTCACCATGCACAAAACTTAAGTGCAAATGGATCAAAGATCTCTACATAAATCCAGTCACACTAAATCTTCTAGAAGAAAAAATGGGATTTACCCTTGAACAAATTGGCACAGGAGACCTCTTCCTGAACATTACGCCAGTAGCACAGATACTGAGCTCTGAAATTAAAAATGGGACCTCCTGAAACTGAGAAACTTCTGCAAGGGAAAGGACACAGTCAGTAAGACAAAACAACAGCCCACAGAATGGGAAAAGATCTTCACCAATCCCACATCTGACTGAGGACCGATTTCCAAAATATATAAGGAACTCAAGACGCTAGACAGCAAAACACCAAACAATGAAATTAAAAGTGCGGTGCAGAACTAAATAGAGAATTCTCAACAGAGGAATCTGAAATGGCTGAAAGACAGTTAAGAAAGTGCTCAAAATCCTTGGCCTTCAGAGAAATGCAACACAAAACAACTGTGAGATACCACCTCACACCTGTCAGAATGGCTAAAATCAAAAACACCAATGATGTTTTTGACAATCTAGGTTGGAGAGGATGTGGAGAAAAAGGAACACTCATCCATTGCTGGTGGGAGTGCGAACTTGTAAGACCACTCTGGAAATCAGTATGGTGGTTGCTCAGAAAAATGGAAATCAGTCTACCTCAAGATGCAGCCATTCTTTCTTGGATATATACCCAAATAGTGCATGTTCATACAACAAGGACATATGTTCAACCATGTTTATAGCAGCATTGTTTGTAATAGCCAGAACCTGGAAGCAACCTAGATGCCCCTCAACTGAAGAATGGATTGAGAAAATGTGGTACATTTATACAATGGAGTACTATTCAGCAGAAAAAAACAGTGGAAATTTGAAATTCTCAGGCAAATGGGTGGAACTAGAAGAAACCATCCTGAGTGAGTTAACCCATTCACACAAAACAAACATGGTATGTACTCACTCATATATGAATTTTAGACATAGAGCAAAGGTTTACCAGCCTATAATCCTCTTCACCAAAGAAACTAGCAAACATGAAGGACTCTCAGGGATAAATGGACGCCAGGAATGGGAAGTGACATGAACTCTTGAGATAATTGGGAGCATGAGGGTAGGGGAGAGGGTACTGCCACAATAAGAGCAAGAGAAGAGGAGTAGAGGAGATGAAATGGAGCAGCACAAATATTCAGTTGGGGGAAGAATAGAGGAGAGAGAGCAGGATGAGAAATACCATATTAGAGGGAGCCCCTAAGGGTCTGAGAAGAGATCTGGAACTAGGGAGATCTCCAGAGTCCTACAAGGACAATCCAAGCAATGATGGTGAGGATAATCTAAAAGCCCTTCCCCTAAAATGAGATTGACGACTACTATTTATGCATCCTAGAGCCCTCATCCAGTGACTGATGGAAGCAGAGACAGACATACACAGATATACCCTAGGCTGACATCTGGAATTTAGTTGAAGAGAATGAGGAATGAAGAGCAAAGGGGTCTTCACCAGGTTGGAGAAACCCACAGAAACAGTTGACCTGAAAAAGGGAGAGCACATTGACCCCAGATGCTGTATGGGAGGCCAGTACAAGACTTATCCAAGCCCCTGAACATGGATGTCAATAAGGAGGCCTCTGCACTCCAGGGAACTTCTGCTGGTGGATTAGTATTTTTCTCTGGTGTAAGAATGGACTTTGAGAGTCCATCCCACATGAAGGGATACACTCTGGCTCTGGACACATGGGGAAGGACACAGCCCCAGCACAGGAAGATTTGGTGGACTTTGTAGAGCCCTGTTGAGGGCCCTACCCTGGGGGGGAGGTGGGTGGATGGGGTGGGGGTAGGTTGGGGGTCAGGTAGGAGGGATGGGGGTGAGAGGAGGGAAAGGGAGAAGCTACTTACATGTGAAACAAGCTTGTTCCCTAACTTGAAATAAAAAAAATTAAAAAAATATACAAGGTCTGACATACACGTATGGGTAAGTATCAGATTCATTAAGTGTAGCCTCCCCTATAGCCAACCTCCCCCCCACACATACACACAAATAGATATCAGGGCCTGTTGAGTTCCAAATCCTGAAGAGTCAAATTATATACATATAAATAGAGGGAAGAAATAGGGGGAGGGAGATGAGGGCCAAGAAGAGGTAGCAACAGAAGCCCATGAGGGCAAGAGAAAGAAAGGCGGGTGTTGGGTCAAGTAGGTGTCCATCACCAATAGTCAAAGACCCTCACCCATACTAGATCATGATGCCAGGTCCTGATACATTTCCCATTAACTTCCAACCAAATCCCTCTACACTGGGCAAGGTGTCAGGTCCTTCAAGGAGTCCACAGCTTTACAGACACAATGTCCTCTTGCAGAGTTTGGAGCCAGATACTGCTCAGAATTCCTTCTTCTGTAGACACTGACAAACATATGCACACACACACATGGGAGATGACAGGTCCTTAGACATTAACCCTACCTAACATCTAAAGTAACTAAAGTATCTATGAGGACTCTTGTGCACTCGAGGACCACATACAAATACACCCCCACACACACACCCTCCCCCACACACACACAAAACACACAAATACACAGACACACACACATAAACACACACACACTGTGCAAGTTTTCTGGTCCTGCTTGTTATAAATTTTCATGAAAATACTCTATCTGTGAGCCGCTTGTTGGTGGCACAACCTTTAATCCCAGCAATCCAGAGGCAGAGGCATGCAGGTCTCTGTGAGTTCAAGTCCAGCCAGGTCTCAAGAGCGACTTCCAGGAGAGGCTCCATAGCTGCACAGAGAATCCTTGTCTCAGAAAACAAAGAAACAAACAAAAAATAAAAGAAAGAAAAGAAAATACTCTATCTGTCACTCTCTGCATCTCTGTCTCTGTATTTCCCTCTCTGTCTCTCTCAAACACCCATATACACACACACATTATGTATATCCAGGTAGGCCCACGCACACTCATTCAGAACTGCTAGGTATCTTTCCATTCAACCTAAGCTGTACTCTGGCAAACAAATGCAGTTCCTTCCAGCTCTTCTGTACTAAAACCCTCACACAATATCTGTTACTACCAGGCATTTTCTCTTTCATAGCCAAAAACCCCACATATGTCAGGACTCAGCTCACACCTTCTGTAAATAAAACCATCACAGAATACATTGCTATGTCTTTTGATACCAAGTATTTCAGGCATTTTCTTTTGTGCTTAGTAACCAGCTCTGGCTCTTTGTTTTGTAGATGTTTTGAAGTGTCCCATGAGCTCAGGATGGTGTTGTAAGCTTGTTTCATCCCATTGAGAAGTCTAAGGAACTATCAAGTAATCTTCAATGTTAAATCTGCACAGCTCATGTCTGGAAAATGGAAAACCCTACATTTAATTAGAAGTTCCTGTTCTCACTGCACATCTGTCTAAGGTAATACATGTTTGGTATTGTAAACCCAGAGAAGTAACCTTGCCTGGAGTGGTGATAGACTAGTGAGTAGAAAAAAAAAATTTATACTTCAATTTTCCTATACCAGTGTAATACCTATTTGTATTCCAAATGTATATATTTGTACACAGAGAAAAATATAGCTGCTGACCTTCATAAAAATACCTTCCTTTTGAAATACCAGACTATTACACAGACCCACACCTGATCAAAGTGCAGACAAGTGATGATGCCATGCTAATGCTAGACCTCTGAATGGGAAATTAGTTGTTTTATGGGACAGATTAGTTCTGCCTCTCAATATAATACAATTATTACATCAGTAATTCACATGTAATTCAATTATTACATCAGTAATTCACATGTAAGTAAAATCAGGGTCTATTCCACATGGAACCCCAACACAAGTGTTACAGGTTATCAATACTTGTGAACACAGGGAGAATCAAGTCTACTCCACGGACATGTTCCCACTTAGGTTGTTCTGTACCCTGTGGTCTGTTTTGGAATCCCACACAAATGAACAAACTAAATGTATTCAGGTTAGAAATATATGTGTCTATGTATGAGCAAAAAAACACACATATGCATGCATTTTACTCATTCAAAGGTTCATGTTTGGGGCTTACATGGGATAAGCTTGGGCACAAGGAGGAAGGAAGTTGGCATGAGAGAGTAGATGTAGTATTTATGTGTGAATGTTTAAAAAACACACAAAAAGCAACCAATCTTCGAAGGACTAGTTGCAGGTTAGACAGGAATACTCGTTAAATGTAAAAACAACACACAGGAATTTGAGGACTAGTTCACCAAGTGATTGACAATGTTCTTCTAAAGTATAACAAAACATACAAATAGAATAAATTTGGGATGGTTCTACAACTGAGAAATGGAAAATTTTGAATCAGAATGACAAACCCAAGAGCAGTGGAAGAAGTGCAATGTTGATGAGAAAAATAATCGTTTCTTTTGGTTAGGTTTCCTATTGTTTAAATTTCAGATTATTGATGATCAGTGTAGACAAATTAAGTCATGACTAGCTAATGATGTTTGACAAAGTAAAGGGATGAACACAGACCTAAGCATTTGTATTAAACTAGAGATGGGACTCCAAGGGAAAGGTCAGCATGCATTTATGGTCTTGAGATTCAATCAAAGGCTGGATTTTTGTTTCTGACTATTAGTACATTGAAGGCAGAAATTAATGAGGTCCTGTTGATGTTCCATTTATGGGTGATCACAATTCACCAGTTCACAGATATTGCCTGATGACTGTTTCGCTCAGGACAGACTAGAAACAATCCAAACACCTTCAGAAACCAAGTATATTTTCACAATTTAAATGAGACCCAAAAAGGGAAGTAGTGGAGAGAGATGCTTACTGGCAGGGTTGAGCACAAAATGCACAGAGCAAGCAAAGCCTTATGCTCTAAGCCTGCTATCACAGGATCCTCACCTTTTGTCCACATGGCCGGGATGTGCCAGTTCACCTTAGAGCAGACACAAGTGTTGTGACATCTCCTGACCAAGGAAGTAGTCAAGATTGGCATCTCAATCTGACTGGCTCAGTTCTGTGCCTGTCACCAATCAAGCCATAGATCAGGATGCACAAGGAACAACAGCTCGGTGCTGAAGAGACAGTTGGTACCAGGCTTGCCTTTGAAGGCAGAGCGTTCACTTCGCTGACACCAGTGCCTGAGGCAGTGTGCACAGACAATGCTCAAAGCCTCCAATTTGGAAGAGGATTTCCTGTTCATTTCAAGCAACACCAGGTACAGTCCTTATGGCTGCCTTCTTCCAGGACTATTTTGTTTTCAAGGTACCCAGAATGCTCCTTTGTCAAAATCACATTGGAGTGTGAATTGTTCCACTGGTCATTGTTCCTATTGGCTCACTTATCATGAACCTGTGCCTGGATTATAAACCACCCAGTTCTATTTATCTTTTGTCTAAAGAGTCTGTGGTTGCTGAGACAACCAGGCCTCTTCTCAGAATATTGTGGACCATCCCAGGGAGACTGCAGATCTACTCTTTGACCTTATATTCACTATTTTTTTTTTGTTTGTGAGACGAGGTTTCTTTTTGTAGAAAAGAAACCTGTCCTGACATTCTCTCTGTACCTCCTGCTGTCCTCAAAACCACAAAAACCTGTCTTCCCCTGCCTTCCAAGTACTGGGATAAAAGCATTCATTACCACCTCCAGTCATGTTCCCTCAAAATGCACATTTTGAGATTGACATGTCACACACAACAATGTCATCTTCATTTGCAACTGTTTTCTGGAAAATACCTAAATTACACTCTAAGGTCTTTTCACCTCATATCTTGATTTTTTTCATTTTTTTGCTTGTTTGTTTTTTGTATTTTATTGAGATAGCGTTTCTCTGTGAGATTTGTACCCTCACACATGGAACTTACTCTGTAATCCAGTCTGATGTAGAATTACAGAGATCAGCCTGCCTCTGCCTCCCAAGTACTGGGATTAAATGTGTCTCCATTGCCCAGACACTTCCATTCTTATGTTTCATCTGTAAATTTTTCAATTGGAACTGTCTCTCTGTTGTTCAGGCAAAAACTCATCTTGATTATGAAAATGGCCTTGTTTATGTTCTGTGGAAATTTCTGAATGTTTCATGTGATTTCAATAAGTATTATCATGATCAGGTGTATAAACTGTTGATTCATAGTCTCTGCTTCTTTTAATGTTAGGGTAATTTTTTCTGTTTATTTATTTTGGTCAGAGTTACTTATCTGTCTGTGTACAACACACCTTTCTGAAGTCAGAGGAAAACTGTGGGTTGGGTGTCAGTGGCTTTTTTCCCCCGACATATGGTATTAAGCAAGGAAAATTCATGTCACCAGTCTGGCAGAAGTCTCCTACAGGCTTTGGAGAAGATAGCGGAAAGCGTCTCTTTAATTCTCCCTTATTGAATAGCTGGAGATATATTAGTGTCAACTCTTTCTGAAGTCAGGTAGAATGCATAAAAGAATATATCATACCAGTCTTTTATTCCTTTTGACATTTCATCATTGAAAAGGGAGTATTCCTTTTCCCACCTTGCTGTAATTCCCTGAAAGGCCCCTCCTGGGCCTGTGACTGCTCCTGAGGGAACCTTTCCTGGTTGTGAGAACACTATCCAGTAATTCATACTCCTAGATATTGTGAAATCTAAGCAGGCATTTCATTCATGGAAGGTCTGGAAGAAGACTCCTACAGTCTTGTAGAAGATACTGACAAGTGTTCCTTTCCTTCTACCTTATTGAATAGTTAGAGAAATATTAGTGAGAGGGTGAGGCCTCCATTGGGGGATAATCTAACTCTTTCACATCATTTGGGAAAGGATCTTGGTCCACCCCATGTATCTATCTTTAGAGAGTATACTTCATTATGGAAGGGACTCCCAAAGACCTATTTCACAATAGAGATAAATACAAATGTCATTGCCAGAAGTCCCATAGGCCGCCCAAGGACCCCAGATGGCACCCATGTTCATGGGGCCTAGTTTGGTCCTATATTGATTCCCAAGCTGTCAGATGGGTTCTCTGAACTCCAACTTGTCATGCCAGCTATTTCTGTGGGTTTCCCCAGCATGGTCTTGACCCCTTTGCTCATCACTCCTCCATCTCCACAACTGGATTCCAGGATCTCAAGTCAGTGCTTGACAGTCAATCTCTGCTTCTGCTTCCATCTGCTACTGCAGGCTCAATGATGACATTTAAGATAGTCATCAATCTCATTATACTGTAGAGACATTGCCTGGTGACCCTTTCACTCAGGACAGACTAGATATTGTACAGACACAAATCAATCCTTCAGAAACCATTTATCTTTACAACCCTTGAAGAGAAGAAGTGTGGGGAGATATTTTCTTCATGGGATGGCCCTGCACAAAGAGCACAGAACAACCAAAGTCTTCTGTGTCCCTGCACAGAAACACAGGACCATATGATATATGTCAGGCCCTGACTTATACCCTTCAAATGCAAGGTCTGACACACACACACACACACACACACACAAAAAAAAAAAAAACCACATACCATGAGTAAGTATCAGGTTCATCAAGTTGTATCCTCCCCTACAGCAAAATACACACAAAACACACAAACAGATATCAGGGCCTGTTGAGTTTGAAACCCTGTTTAGTCAAATTATATACCCACAAACTATGGTGAGGTAGAGGGGCAGGGAGTAGGAGAGAGAGGGATACCAATAGGAGGTAGAAACAAATGCACATGAGGTCAAGAGAAAAAAATGTGTGTGTTGGGTCCAGTAAGTGTCAAATCACTAATACGTAAAGTCCCACAACCATACACACAACGCAGACCATGATGCAATGTCCTGATACATTTCCATTACCTTACAACCAAATCTCTCTACTTAGGGCAAGGTGTCAGATTCTTCAATGTGTCCACAGCGTGACAACCACAACCTCCTCATGCAGTGTTTGGAGTCACATACTGCTCAAAATTCCCTCTTCTATAGCCACTGACACAAATATGCACATAAACACATGGGAGATGGAAGGTCCTTTGAGTTTAACCCTACCTAACAACTAAAGCATCTTGGGCACTTGAGGAACACACACAAATTCACCACATACACATAGAGACAGACAGAGAGAGGGGGGAAAGAGAGAGAGTGAGAGCAAGTTTTCTGTTCTTTGTAGGTATAAATGACCATGAAAATGCACTCTCCGTCTCTCTGTCACTGTGTCATTCAGAATGAGGTGTCATTTACTTACTGCTAGATATCCTTCCATTCAATCAAAGTCCCACTAAGGTAACCAAATGCAGAGGCTACCAGCACTTCTGTAACTAAAAGCCTCACACAATACAATGCTATGACTATTTCTACATGCTATTTTCTCTTGCATAGGCAAAACAACACATATATCAGGATTCATATCCCATCTTCTGTAAATAAAACCATCACAGAATACATTGCTATATCTATTGCTACCAGGTATTTTAGCTATTTTTCCATTGGATAGCCCAAACCCCATATATAGCAGATTCAACTGCTGCTAATTATCCCCTGCCCTAGAGGTAAAGACCCAATAAAAATTACAAGCCAGGTATCAGTCCGTTTTGGTAACCTTTTCTCTAGAGCAAAAGAGTACACAAAAGGATAGGGGTTTGCCTAAGCCTGGAGCAGGGTCGCTGAATGTGGGTTTCAGTAGGGAGACCTGGGCAGTCTATGGGCCGCTGGCAGTGTAACCAATATTTATTCCTGGTGCATGAATGAGCTTTGGGAACCCATTCCCTAGGAAACAATACTCTTAGCCTAGAAATATTGATTTCATTTTAAAAGATGTCCATTGTTTAATAATAATCACTAGTCTAGTATTTAAACTTATTGAGTGTGTCTTAAATATTAGTTACTAAATAAACTCAAAGTAATCACTGTTGATATCTTTGCTTTTACCTCACCCCAATCCAGCCCCATAGAATTACTGGAAGGAAATCACAATCCTAAGGAAATTAATAAAACTCACAAAACATAGGCAATTGATAAACCCACTTTAATAAAATCCAAAAGGAAAAGCATGTTAATACACATACAATACCACTGCCAACAACAAATCAAAAACAAACAAGAATAAACACTCAATATTAATGGTCTTAACTCACCTATACAAAGACACAGGTTAACAGAAAGGATACAAAGACAGAATCCATCCTTCTGCTGCATTCCAAAAACAAACCTCAAGTTCAAAGACAGATATTACCTCAGAGTAAAGAGTTTGGATAAACTAATCCAATCAAATGGACCCAAGGAATGAACTCAGGTATCTCTTCTAATCTCAAAGAAGTTAGACTTCAAACTAAAATCAATCAAAAGAGATGAAGATCATTTCATATTCATCACAAGAAAAATACATCAGGAAAATGTCTCAAATCTAAACATCTATGCCCCAAATACAAAGGCACCAACATTCTTAAAAGAAACATTATTAAAACTCAAATCACAAAAAAGATCTCACACAGTTATAGTGGGAGACTTCAACAACCCACTCTCACCACTGGACAGGATCACCATACAGAAGCTTAACAAAGAAACAAAGGAACTAACAGAAGTTATGACCCAATTGAGATTAACAGACAACTATAGAACTTTCCATCCAAACACAAAGGAATATACCTTCTTTTCAGCATCACATGGAACCTTCTCATAAATCAACCACATACCTGGCAACCTAGCAAACCTGAACAGATAAAAATAATTGAAATAACCCCCTGTGTATTATCAGGCCACCATGCTTTAAAGTCAGAATTCAAAACCAACACAAATTGTAGAACATTTACCAACTCATGGAAATTCAACAATACGAAATTGCACCATTTCTGGGTCAAGGATTAAAGAAAGAAAGAAAGAAAGAAAGAAAGAAAGAAAGAAAGAAAGGAAAAGAAAGAAAATAATGCCTTTCTAGAATTCAATAAAAAGAAGACCAAACATACCGAAAAATATGGGACAGTTTGAAAGCAGTACTAAAAGGAAAGTTCATAGCTCTAAGTGCTCACATGAAGAAACTAGAGAATAGCAATGCCAGAGAGATGACATCATTGCGGAAAGCTTAGAACAAATGGAAGCAAATTCAACCTGTTGAGTAGACACCAGGAAATAATCAAAATGAGGGCAGAAAACAATAAAGTCCAAAGAAAGAAAAACACTGAAAGATTCAATGTAACAAAGTGTTGGCTCTTCTCAAGGAAGTCAACAAGATAGACAAACCTTTATCCAAACTGCCAAAAGGCAGAGAGAGAACATGCAAATTCACAAAATCAGAAATGAAAAGGGAGACATAACAACAGACACTGAGGAAATACAGAGACACTTCAGGTCATACTTTGAAAACCTGTAGTCCACAAAATTTGAAAATTTAAAGGAAATGGACAAATTCTGGACATATATCATTTACCAAAATTGAATTAAGAACAGATAAGCAACTTAAACAGCTGTACAACCTCTAACGAATTAGAAGCAGTCATCAAAATACTCCCAACCATAAACCCCAAGAGCTAGAAGGCTTTAGTGCAGAATTCTACCAGAAACTCAAAGAAGTGATAATACCAATACTCCTCAAATTGTTCCACACAATAGAAGCATCAGGTGCATTGCCAAACTCTTTTTATGAGGCTACAATTACCTTGGTACACAAGCCACACAAAGGCAAAACTAAGAAAGAGAACTACAGACCAATATCCATCATGAACAAGGATGCAAAAATACTCAATAAAATACTGGCAAACCGAATGCAAGAACGTATTAGAAAAGTCATCCACCATGATTAAGTAGGCTTCATCCCCAGGATTCAGGGTTTGTTCAACATAAGAAAATCCATCAATGTAATCTACTATATAAACAAACTGAAAAAGAACACCACATGATCATCTCACTAGATGCTGAAAAAGCCTTTGACAAAATCCAACATCCCTTCATTATAAAGGTCCTGGAGAGATTAGGAATGACAGGAACATACCTGAACATCATAAAAACAATATGCAGTAAGCCAACAGCAAACAACACTCTAGATGGAGAGAAACACAAAGCTATTATAATAAAATCAGGAATAAGACAAGGCTATCTACTCTCTCCATATCTCTTCCTTGTTGTCCTTCAAGATCTAGCTGGAGCAATAAGAAAACTAAAGGAGATCTAGGGGATACAAATTGGAAAGGAAGAATTCAAGCTTTATGTGTTTGCAGATGATACGATATTCTACATAAGTGACCCAGAAAACTCTACCAGGGAACTCCTACAGCTGACAAATACCTTCAGCAAAGTGGCAGGATACAATATTAACTCAAAAAATCTGCAGCCCTAGTATATAAGGATGATAAATGTACTGAGAAAGAATTCAGTGAAAGATCACCCTTTACAAATGCCACAACAACATAAAATACCTTGCAGTAACAGTAATCAAAAAAGTGAAAGAACTTTTTTCATAAGAATTGTTAGTCTTTAAAGAACGAAATGAAAAAAAGATACCAGAAAATGGAAGGATCTCCCATGTTCCTAGATAGGTAGGATCAACATATTAAAAATAGCAATCTTGCCCAAAGCAATCCACAGATTCACAGCAATCCCCATCAAAATCCCTGCACAATTCTTCACAGCCCTTGAAAAAACAATTCTCAAATTTATATGGTAAAACAAAAGACTCAGGATAGCCAAAACAACCGCACAATAAAAGAACTTCCAGAGGCATCACCACCCCTGATTTCAAAGCCGTATTATAGAGCTGTAGTCCTGAAAACATCTTGGTATTGGCACAAATATAGACAGATAGACTGATAGAATGGAGTTGAAAACCCTGATATCACACTTATGATCGGCTGATTTTTGACAAAGAATCCAAAGCTACACAATGGAATAAAGAAAGCATCTTCAACAAAAGGTGCAGGCATTCAGGATGCTGGCATGGAGAAAACTGCAGATAGATCCCTGTCTATCACCACACACAAAAGTTAAGTCCAAATGGATCAAAGACCTTAACAGAAACCCAGCTACACTGAACTTATTAGAAGAGAAAGTCAGAAATAACCTTGAACGAGTTGGTACAAGAGGCTGGTTCCTGAACATAACACCAGGAGCACAGACACTGAGATCCACAATAAATACATGCGACCTCATAAATCTTTGCAGCTTCTGTAAGGCAAAGAACACAGTCAGCAAGACAAAAACTACAGCTCACGTATTGGGAAAAGATATTCATCACCCCACATCCAACAGAGGGCTGATCTCCAAAATATACAAAGAACTCAAGAAGCTAGTCTCTACAACACCAAATAAACCAATTAAATAGTGGGGTACAGAACTCAATAGACAATTCTTAATAGAGGACTGTAAAGTGGCTGGAAGACACATAAGAATGTGTTCAACATCCTTAGCCATCAGGGAGATGCAAATCAAAACAATTCTGAGATACCATCTTACAACTGTCAGATTGGCTAAAATCAAAAACACCAATGACAGTTTATCCTGGAGAGGTTGTGGAGAAAGGGGAACACTCCTCCCCTGCTGGTGGGAGTGCCAACTCATACAGCCTCTTTGGAAATCTATATGGTGTTTCCTCAGGAAAATGGGAATCAGTCTACCATAAGATCCAGCAATTCCACTCTTAGGCATATACACAAAAGAAGCATATTCCTACAAAAAGAACATCTGTTCAACTATGTTGATAGCAGTATTATTTGTAATATCCAGAACGTGGAAACAACCTAGATGCCCCTCAACTGAAGAATTGATGTAGAAAATGTGGTACATTTACACAATGGATTAGTACTCAGGGGAAAAAAAGGCAATGGAATCTTGAAATTTGCAGGCTAATGGATGGAACTAGAAGAAACCATTGAGAGAGAGGTAATCCAGTCACAAAAAGACCATCATTGTATGTACTCACATGTATCTGGATTTTAGACATGGAGTAAAGAATTGCCAACCTGCAGCCGAGGATGCCGGAGAGGGTAGTAAACAAGGAGGACCCTAATAGAGACATACATGGTTCCCTGGAGAAAAGGAAAGGGACCTCCTGAGCAAATTGGGAGCATGGGGGAGGGGAGAGGGAACTAAGAGAATGAGAAGGGGAGAAAAGGAGGTGTGAGGAAGAAATGATGGGACAGGGTGTTTGAGTTGGGGGAAGAACAGAAGAGACCAAGATAAGAGACAATATATAGAGGGAATCATTGTAAGTTCAAAGAGTATTACACAATGGAGTACTACTCAGCAGAAAAAAACAATGGAATCTTGCAATTTTCAGGAAAATGGATGGAACTAGAAGAAACAATTCTGAGTCGGTAACCCAATCACAAAAAGAAAAACATGACATGTACTCACTCATATGTGTATATTAAACCTAGAGTAAGGGATTATTAGCCTACAACCCACACTTCCAGAGAAACTTGTAAACAAGGAGGACCCTAAAAGAGAGAAACTTTGTCAGCTGGAGAAGAGGAAAGGGTCACGATCCCCTGATCAAATTGAGAGCATTGCAAGGGGGGGGGGCTACTAGAATGAGAAGGGAAAAAGAGGAAGGATGCAGAGTTCATGAGGGAGCAGAAAGTTTGAATCGGGTATAGATTAGAAGAAAGGATATGTGAAAGGCAGGGTTTTCATTAGGGGGGTCTTAGGGGAGGAAGGGAGGAGAAGGGAACTGGGATTGTCTTGTAATTCAATCTTGTTGTAACTCAAATAAATAAGGATAAAACAAGTTAAAAGAGAAATCAGGCATTGGGAAATGTCTGGAGAGCTACAAAGATGACACCAACTGTCAATCTAAGCAACAGAGGAGAGGCTACCTTAGATGCCCTCTCCTGATAATGAGTTTGATGACTAATTCATATGCCATTGTATAGCCTTCATCCAGCAGCTGGTGGACGAAGAAGCAGACACCCACAGTGAAACCTTGAAATGAACAGAAATCCAGTTGCAGAGACAGTGGACTTGTGAGCAAAGGGGTCCATACCAGGCTGGTGAAACCCAAAGAAACAGCTGACCTGAAGAAGCGAAAACTCTTAATCCCCAGACTGATAGGTGGGAAATCAGAATGGGACTGATCCCTAACCCCTGAATGGGTGTCAGTGAGGAGATTTTGGAAATCTATGGGGTCTCTTGTAGTGAATCAGTACTTCTCGATACCAAATGAAGGGATTTTTGGAGCCCATCCCAAATTGAAGTATACTCCCTGAGCCTAGACACAGGGCCTAGCCAAAAAAATATGACAGACTTTGAAGATTCCCCCTATGGAAGGCCTCACCCTACCTGGGGAGCCAAAAGGGTATGGGATAGGTAGGGCATTGGTTGTAGGGGCAGAGGAGTGGTGGAGCGAGAGGGACATGGGATTGACATGTCAAATAATTTTCTTTATAATAAAAAAAGGAAACCTGTAGGATTTCATGTTAAGCTTGGAGTTGCTTCTCTGAGAGTAGCCAGATTCCTCAAATCCAACTGCCTAAGATACTCTCTGTGGTTAATTTTTGAAATGAACCTCACTCATGGAATTTCATTGTCCTGAATCTTGGTTTGTTTTCTCCATGACATGGATCCATTTTTAAAACTTGTAATCTTTCATGTAAATATGAAATGTGAAGGCACTAAAAAGGTGAAGGAGGATTCCAAATTGAATGTGTGTGTGTGTGTGTGTGTGTGTGTGTGTGTGTGTGTGTGTGTGTGTGTGTGTGTGCATATGTGTATGTTGCATGGGTGTGAATGTATTTGTGCGTGTGCCTCCATGCATGTGTGTATTTGTGTGTGTGTGCTTGTGTATGTGTGTAAAATAGGGCATTGACCTATATTTGGGATATCTGACTGAACCAAACACCTTGAGGAGTTGGGGGTTTTATGTTATATTGAGGATACCTCTAAATCACAAGACTTGAAACCAGAAGTGTGTATGGGGATTAATTGTATGGGAGATACCTTCAAGGACCTGATAGCAAAGTGAGTCCATTGAGTGTGTGCATAGGGCTGATGGAGTATGTGTGCCAGAGTGTGTTTCTGAGTGTGTGGCTATAAACCTTGACTTTTGGATAGGGCAGGGTGTACATACTGATAAAATCGATGTGTATAGGAACTTTGGGTATAAGGGAATCGATATCTAGCAGAACTGGATACCTAGCCCTAAGTAGACTGCTTTGACTATAATGGAGTAGTAACAATTTACCTGACACAGAATGCTCTCTCTATATATCTATCTATCTCTATCTCTCTGAATTCTCTCTCTCTGACTGTCTCCCCTCTCTTTGTTTTGCTCTTTATGTGTGTGTATGTACATGGTTTGCTGTAGGGAGATGGACATCCAGTAGGAGAAGCCATAGATGGTTGTGTGTAAACAGGGCTTTGGTTGTATGTTTGATGAATATGTGAATGGTTTCATACAAGCATGGGTACCTGAGTGTGTTTGAGTGTATCCCTTTGTACCTGGCATTTGGTTATAGGGAGGAGTATATAAGAATACAAGTAAAATAGTTGCGGTTTCTATACATCTCCTGTTCTTAGCTCTTATTCTTCAGATCTGAGTATAATACATGAAGGAACAGATAGGGGAGGAACTTCCTAGCATGAATGGATATCTTGATATACATGTGTAATTCTGCTGTTGGACATGGGGTGCTAAGCAGGAGCTGAAACCTAACTCTATGTATTTGTGAGGTTTTGGATGTGTAGGAGGAAATATGTGGTAGATCCTCACAAAGCCATGCTTTTGTATGAGGCTTTGGCTACAGAATAGGTGAAACCTAGTAGGACCTGCAAGTAGATTACTCTGTGGAATATTGTTTTAAAGAGGAGGATACCCAGTACAAATTAAAGTCAAGCAGTGGGATGCTAGTAGGAGTTGTGGATGAGTTTGTACCTGGCAGACCACACAAGTATCCCTGTATGGGGGAGTTTTCCCTGCAGGGAGAAATTAACATGAAGAACCAGAATTGTGACAGTAAGGCCTAGACTTACCTATGTGTATGTAATGAGCATTTTGTCAATAGTTTCGGGGTATCTAGCAGTACTGATCAAGTACCCATATTTGTGCATTGAGCCATTGGATTAGATCAGGACCTGACACTTATGTGATCTGTTTAAGAGAGGGGATGCCTAACAGAACCTGAATTCTAGGCGCTTCAGCTATAAAGGAGGCGATACATAATACATACTTAAACTTATCCCTTTGTGTATGTGCATGCATGCAGAAGAATGTATGTATGTATGCATGTATGTATGTATGTATGTATGTATGTATGTATGTATATTTCTACTGTTCTTGAAGGGGCATCTTGCACGCTCTGACACCTTGCCATGCACATACATGTGTATATGTGGGGATTGTGCTATAGTGAAGATTGTAACTTGAGCTAATACATAGTATGATCTGACATACATACAAGCAACCACAATTGCACACACAAACACACACAAACACAGACACAGACACACACACACACACACACACACACACACAAACACACACACACACACACACACACACACACACACACAAGCAGGGGTAAGATTTAGGTTATATTATGTGTCCCTTCTCTTACAGATGAACACCTAATCATCCATATGTTTCATATACTGAAAGGAATCTGCTCTCTTAAGCAGATTACACAAGATACCTAGTAGAACTTGACACCTATCCATCTCTTTCTCTGTGTCTGTCTCTCTCTCTCTCACTCTCTCTGTCTCTCTCTGTGTGTGTTTGTACTTAGATATCTTGTCTTGATACCTAGTTTTGTATGTGGGATTTGTCTGTATGAGGACAGAGCCTAAAGGACACTTAGATATATGTGTGTTTGTGTGTGTCTGTGTGTTTAATTATATAACTTTTGAGATGGCTAGTTACTTTAGGGGGATATGTCTGTAGAATACGGTTTGCCTAAAGCGATACAAAAGTGTGTGTGTATGTTCATATAGCTCGTATTGATTTCTAGTTATGTGTGTTGCATATTTCTGTAGGAGAGGAGGTACCTAAAAGATACTTAGATGCATGCTGTGTGTGTGTGTGTGTGAGAGAGAGAGAGAGAGAGAGAGAGAGAGACAGAGAGAGAGAGAGAGACAGAGAGAGAGAGAGAGAGAGAGAGAGAGAGAGAGAGAGAGAGAGAGAGATTCTTACATAGCTGGTTTTGACAGCTAGTTCTTTTTATGGGATTTGTCTGTACGAAGGTTCCTAAACGGATAAATAGATGTGTGTGTGTGTGTGTGTGTGTGTGTGTGTGTGTGTGTGTTTGTGTGTGAGTGTGACTCAGGCAAGACTCTGGGATTGAAGGGAGTGCTAGCAAACCACAGAAAACATAGAACTGCAATCAACTCTTCTCTTTTTTGCTCCACTAATGACTGGAAAGTTGCCTGAAGCCTCAATAATATTGGACAGTTTTGTTAGTTACTAATACTTAAAACTGCAGTGCTCTTCTGCCTAGTCATTTCTATTTGACTTTTATTTGAGTTCTTTTTTACTTCTGTAAATATACTTAAAAAAACCCCACTAATCTCAAGTTGGCTCTCTAATGAAACTCTTTTAATTAAATGAAAACTAAATTTTTCTTTCTTCTTTTGCAGAAAAGCCCACCATACATTTTCTCCCCAATTCCATTCCTAGGTCATGCAATAGCATTTGGGAAAAGTCCAACTGAGTTCCTGGAAAATGCATGTGAGAAGCTAAGTCTTTTAAATAACTGGAGGTGGAGAAATTAGTTTAGAAAAGTGATTTTCTTTAAATAGACATTAAAAAATATTGTACCCTCCCTGCTTATTGGCATTATTGAAAACAACACTGGTTTAAGAGATTAGAAAGGGCTTGTTGACTCAATTAGCTTTCCAGAGTGTTTGTCCCAGGATAGTCTCTGAGATGCCCGGAACCCTGTATTTCTAACAATTAAGTTTCAAAAGTTTTCTTAATTTTTATGTTCACTAATTATACTCAAAGTTGCCACCCACTTTTCTGAATCGTTTGTCTTTGGAAGTTTCTGTCTCTCATCCATTGTTCTGTCTGTCCTGTGCAATTTCACTCTCCACTTGGAGGATGTGGACATTCTCATCCTTGCTTAGTCCCTTTGAAAACAGTGCTTTTGCATCAGATCAGCCATTTGTTTCAAAGGTCTGCTTTGGACTTCTTGTTAATTTTTTCACTTCCCAATATTAATTATTTCAATGAACTCTATCCTTTGTTTTAATGTAATTTAAACTAATCTTTGAGAATATCATAAGGGTATATATACAATGGATTTCACTCGTATTTGCTCCCACTCCCTTTTCCAATTCCTCCTTGATCCAACCCCATGGCTCTTTCTCAACTTTTATGTTTGTCTAAATTGGGTATGGGCCGATTCATTAGATCAGGGTAAGCTACTTGGGGCCACACCCTTAAAAACCTGACTCTCCATCCCACAACAGTTGTCAGCAGAGGTTGGGGCATGTGTACCCCTCCTGCATCCAAAGTGTATTCTCAATACTTCTAAGATTTAGTTTTGAGTCTATGGCGGCCTGTGTGTCTCTTAGTATCTGTACCTAAATGCCTTTGTTTGCCAAGACCAGGAGAGGCTATTAGATCCCTTAGAGCCACAGCTACAGTTGTGAGCTGCCCAATGTAGGTGCTGGGAACTGAACTCAGGTCCTCTGCAAGAGCAGCACACAGAGCCTGCTTCCCAGGCCCATTTGCTCTGTTCTTATAGCACACTTCGCCTGCTTTACTTGTGCAAGTACTTTCCCTCTAATGATTCTTTGACTTCATTGATTCATGGGTAATGAAGATCAAACTCAGGTCATTGGGCTTGATGGCAAGTGATTATACCCTCCAGCCATCTCATCAGCCACGAAAAATTAGTTTTTAACATAAAGGGAAAAAGTATATTATAAATGTTGATTACAGAATTCTATATAGCCAGCCAGGCAGTGGCTTTAATCCCAGCATTGGAGAGGCAGAGGCAGGAGGATCTCTGTGAGTTCGAGATCAGCATGGTCTAGTTTCAGGACAGCTTCCAAAGCCACAGAGAAACCCTGTCACGAAAAACCAAAAAAGAAAAAAATATTCTATATAGCCAACTTAAAAAATAATTAAAACAACTTGCATATTACTTCTGTAGCCAATAATGAAGAGCAACTAGCTGAGCTAACACTGCGACATCCAATGATAAAATATATTAGAGGTCTGATGTTTTGCATGGTAGAAACTATTTTCAGGGTAAACTGTGAAAAAAAGAATCAATATATTTTTATATTGATTTTGTGATGAAGACAGGAGATGTTATGTGGCCAGATGAAACTGTTGTTTAAAGGTTTCTGAGTATTTGTAACTTTTTTATTTTTCTGTGATGTAAGGTATAGTTTTGTAACACCACTTCTCTCTTTCAGTATGGACCTGGGTTTAGCTTTACCATGGTGGGCAAGACATTTACATATCTTCTGGGGAGTGATGCGGCTGCACTGCTTTACAATAGTAAAACCCAAAATCTGAACTAGGAGGATTTCTACAGTCGGCTGACAACACCCCTATTTGGGAGGGGAGTTGCATAGGATGTGCCAAATGCAGTAGGTGACACCTCTCTCCTGCAGAAAAGACAGATTAAACCATAGTAGAGTAATTAAAGCTAGTTGTGTAACACAGGACTAATTTATTCTTTGGCTTAAGAAATCTGAAATTTTGCTGGGTGGTGGTGGCACATGCCTTTAATCCCAGCACTGGGGAGTCAGAGGCAGGCGGATCTCTGTGAGTTCGAGATCAGCCTGGTCTACAGCATGAGACCCAGGACAGCTTGGGATACACAGGGGAACCCTGTCTCAGAAGGAAAAAGGAAAAGGAAAGAAATCTGAAGTTTTGTGATATTTGAAAAGAAACCCTGGAGAGCTATTTAAGGAAGGGGTGTTATGTCTTCTATTTGTATGGCAAGGCTAAACAAAATTTTAAATGGTTTTCCTATATAAAGCAATGGGATCAATGGTGATTTAGCATATTGGGATTTGACTTGAGAGAGGAACAAGCAAATATCACTATTTCATCAAAAGGACTTCTTACTACGGCTTGGTTTCTAGCCCAAGAGCTTTGAGTTGGAAATTGTTGACTTCAGAACTCAGCCAACATTGGTGACTCATACCTGTTACCTCAGCATTTGGGAGGTTGATGCAGGAGACTTTTGAGCTCAAGCCCAACATGGACTATAAGTGTGAGACCTGGTCTTCAAAGCAAATCTTTTTTCATGTGTCTTCTAGGGTATGGAATATTTTTAGTTATATGTTTACCTGCTCCCAAGTGAACAGTATTATGAGGAGAACATAATTAACAGATTCAGTTGCCTGGTGAACCTTGGCTGGAGCCATACTGGTCTAGCCCACATGAGTATGGCAGTTAAGAGTCATTATTAATGATTCTGGTGCTGGCAGGAGAATGTTTTCCCTTTTGCTCAAAATCAGTGGCTTTCAAAAAATTTTGCTCTGATTTGTCTCTTTATTATTTTAAACATATTTTATTAGGGTTTTTAATTAGACTTTTTAAAATTTAAATGCCTCAAAGGGCTACTAGTTATTTTAACAAAATTATTTTATTCAGGCTGTTCTAAACTTCTGGAAGATACTGTCAGTGATGAGTGATATCTAGAAATAATGATAACATGTATGCAGGAGGATAACATAATAGTCAGGTATAATGGACTTTGGGGAGGTGTTGATTGGATTGTGCTGGAGGATTAGAAGATAACTAGGAAATAGTGGGCCCCTGAGTAAAGAGTGGTGGGATATTAGAAGGTGAGAGGTAGGATTCCTTATGTATCATTTTCTAGGTCCCATAGAGAGGGCCCCCCTTTTTAAAAATATGTTATATTAATATATGGATGATCTTAAATTTCCATATATGTTTTAGTTTTTAGAAATCCTGTTAATTGTTTTATTTTCAAATTGAAGAATGTTTTCTTTGTTATGTAGTTAGAAAATCTTGCTGTATCATAGAGTAAAAGACAAATGTATTTCGATGTTGTATACCTGATTTCTTTTGTTTTTTGAAGGTGTTTTTGGAACAGAAGATAATGATAAAAAGCAGCCTTAACATAGCCCACTTTAAGCAGTATGTTTCTATAATTGAAAAAGAAACAATGGAATAGTTCCAGAGTTGGGGAGAAAGTGGAGAAAGGAGTAAGCAAAATCACTGCATTTTTCCTATTTTCTGTTTGTGTGTATGTACAGAAAAAAGTACAGTGTTGTAGAACTATGGTGAATCTAATGGGGGTTGTAATGCCAAACACAGCCTATAGTGTATGTCTAAGTATTGTCTTCAAAGAGCCAGTTGGAGCATCTATGCCAGGAACAATGTCTGTTTTGTATGTCAGTGGGATCCAAGGCAGCAGGTCATCACCTTCTGATGTTGGCCATCGGCTTCTATAAAAGGGGTATGAACTTTATTTTTACTACACCTGAAGCTCGTGTGGTATGTTTTCTAGTCACAGAATGCATTGATGTGTACATTAAAATGCCTTTATTTATTTGTGAAGGGCCTTGCTGTATAGTTCAGGTTGGCATCAAACAAGGGTCTTCCTGCCTCGGCTTCCTGAATGCTAGGGTTACAGGCATGATCTCACTAATAACAAATAATTGTGGCACATGCTTGGAATCCTAGCACTTGGGAAGTTGAGGCAGAAGGATTAGGAGTTTGAAGACAGCCTGAGATATAGCACAGCCTATGTCAAATCAAACAAGTCTAAAACAAACTCTGAAAATAAAAGAATGAGAGGCATGACATTAGAGCACCGGGGGTCCACCATGCTTTCTAATCTCCTTTTTGGCAAATCTTTCTGGAAAGCCTGATGTTAACTGGAAGTTCATTTGATAGGCGTAGAGTTAAACAAGTGAGTTAGACGATCCTTGCAACTTTCAAGTGCCATCCAATGGGCTTACCTGCTGCTTGTGTCCAATGTGGGGTTGCATAACAATGATTATAGTTGTTGGTACATAGATCCAAGACTTCTGTGTTTGCTCCTTATTGTCACAACAGTGTGTGTCCTTTCACAAAGAGCCATTTCTTCAGCCCCCATAACTTGAACTTAGTTCTAAGAAGCTGACTACATTTAGAAGTCACCATGACTGGTCCTACAGCAAGGAAGTTGAGACAATGTTAATATGTTTTATGACTGTGCTGAAGGTTGCTTGGGCTAAACAAATGACTTCTTGAATAAAGGGCTAAACTAACTTTAGATAACTGCAGCCCTCAATATGTGGTATTCACAGAAAGAGAGATCTTGAAAATGATCAGGGGCTGGAGGCCCGGCTTACAAAAGCACTGACTGCTCTTCTGAGTACCTGGATTTAGTCCTCCTTGTTTCCTAGCCTTTCTGCAGCTCTGGTCTTTAGGCTGGTTATCCTTTGCTTTACATCTAATATCCACTTATAAGTGAGAAATATGGTGTTTGTCATTCTGAGTCTGTCTTACTTCATTCAGGATGGATTTTTCTAGTTCCATCCATTAGCCTGAAAATTTCATGAGGTCATCACTTTTTTACCACTGAGTAGTACTCCATTGTGTAAATGTATCGCATTTTCCTTATCCATTGCTCAGTTGAGGGGCATCTAGTTTGTTTCCAGGTTCTGCCTATTATGAATAATGCTGTTATGAACATTGGAGGGAATGAGATGGCCTAGGTAGGGAGGGATATCGTGGAAGAGCAATGAATGTGCTATCTTAATAGAGAGAGAAACTATGGGATCAGGGAGAAAACTGGTGTGAGGATAATTCCCAAGAATCAACAAGGAGAAGCCCAGCTAAGACTCCAAGCAATAGTAGAGAGGATGCCTGAACTGGGCTACCCCTATAGTCAGATTGGTGAATACCCCAACTATCATCACAGAGCTCTCATCCAGTAATTGTTAGAACCAGACACAGAGATCCCCAACCAAGAACGAGGCAGAGCTTTGGGAATCCAGTAAAAGAGAGAGAGGAGGGAATATATGAACAAGAGAGGTCAAGATCATGATGGAGAAATCTATAGAGACAGCTGAACCAAGCTTATGGAAACTCATCAACTCTAGACCTACAACTGTGGAGACTCCAGGCCCTCTGTATGTTTGAGACAGTTGTGAACCTTAGATTATCCGAGGGGTCTCTGGCAGTAGGATCATGATACAAACCTGGAACATGAGCTAGTTTCTTGGAGCCCATTCCCTATAGTGGGATGCCGTGCTCGGTCTTAATGTATGGAAGAGGGGACTGGCCATGACCTAACCTATGGTTCCAATGTAAAATGAAATAAAAATATTAACAAGGAAAAAATTCTTAATGCCAATTTCAGGGTCCAGTCTAAGGAGCATCAAAAGACAACAAACCTACTGTAGGGCAAAAGGGGAGGGATGTGCCAGGACATGTATTCTGGGGAACAGGGTCACACCGCTGACAGCAAGAAAAGCAGAGCTGAATGTGTTGCAATTCTGGGTACGCCTCTCTACAGATCTGTGGTTGAGTAGACATTGTAATCATAGCAAATTGAAAAGAACTGCCTCGGGACAAAGTCTGAGAGGCAAACGTTCTTCTATGGTCTGTTAGGTCAGGGTCAGCAAGAGGGATGTGTGTACCTTGAAGACAGCGTTCTCAGAGTCAGAGCTCTGATGCTTATGTAAGGCATCATTTCTCAGTTCTGCTTTCAATTCGCTTCTGCACTTTTCAGGGATTTCTGAAGAGTCAACTTCTCTTTGCTCCAGACTTCTTTTACTGAAGCAATGATGTCGTCGTCGTCGGTGTTAGCACCACTATCAAGTGAAAATCTAGACGACTGCACAGAAATGGCTGGAGCAGGCGCAGGAAGCGGGAACAGCACATAGAGAAGGGCAAAAGTCTTGAAGACTGCTGCTCTCAAAGAGCCAGCAGGTGTTTGGTCACATTAAATGTTGCTGCAATTATGAGGACAGACCTAAACAAGGCAACAGTGAGCCAAGGATGACTTTAGGAGAGGCTATCCCAACCAAATTGTACGTGTTTACAAGAGTCCTTTGCCTCTATTTAAGTTTTCAAGCCTTGAACTCTTTGAATTATTTCCTGGTTTTTCTTGTTTTCTTGACTTCCCTTGCTTTCTTTAAGAGATTTGTTGATTTCCTCTCTTTTTATTTTTTTGTTTGTCTTTTCCTCTATATCTTTAAGGGAGTTTGTCATTTCCTCTTTAAGGGCCTCTATCGTCTTCATAAAATTATTCTTAAGGTAATCTGCATTTGGATGTTCAGGTCTCAATGGTAAACAACCAATAGCATCTGGTGGTATCATATTGCTTTTTATGTTGTTGAATCTGTTCTTAGCCTGTCAACTACCCATCTCTTCCTCCAGTGGATGCATGTGGGGTATGTGATTCAGGGAGTTTCTCTACTTCCAATTGGTGTAGGTGGGGCCTGTGGCTTTGGTGGTCACACTTACTCTCCCAATGGGGGTGGGGCCAAGGCTTACCACAATTAAAACATCTGACATTTTCATTTTTTAAAAATGTTTAGAAATTGTTTCTCTGGTCAGAGTAGCATCATAAGCTTCAACCCAATATCAGCCATATTTCTAATCCATTCACCAATTGTTGCTGATCTTGCCTTTGAAGGCACAATCACCCTTTTGCATTCTGAATTACCATTTTCAAGATCCAAGGATTTTATTAATATTTGTCTGGTTTCTGGATCTGATACTGTTGTATTGAATCTGATACTGTTCTATTTACAGCTGAAGTCAATTTTTGCATAAAAAAATCAGTGAAGGCTTCTTTTGGGCGTTGTACAATTTTAGTAAATGACCCAAACCTCCATCCCGATTCCTCAACCTTGTCCTAAACATTGAAAGCAGGTAAATGACACAAGGCCAATGTAAGATTGTTAAACACACTGACTTTGCAATCAACCTATTGGTCCTCACCTAACAACTGGCCTTGGGAACTATTGATACCTCTCATCCTATTCCATTTTTCTATGGCCCTAGATTTCTCTTCCTACCATGTTCTCCTCTGTAACTGAGGAACAGCTTCCAATAGTGCTTTGAGCAGATCTTTCTAGTCTTGGGGATGATTCTGTTCTGAGTTGCCCATGATTTAACATCTGCTTCACATTGGGTGAATGCATACCATATGAAATGACCACTTCTTTTAATCTCCTCAAATCTAATATTTGTATAGGATTCCATTTAACTTCTCCATAAAATTGGGGGTAGCTGTCTGTTGGTAGTTCTTGTATAGTGTTTCAATACATTTAAGTTGGTTTTCAAACCATCTTGGAATGCCCTACTTCAATTTTATTCTTTTCTCAATTCCTCTGCTGTATCTGAGTATTTTTCTTTTTTCATTGATGAGTCTTTCTAAGGCTTGTATCTTATTAGTCAACTTTTCATATTTGACACAAAAAGCCACTATGACAATTATTGACATAATACTAATTACCAGACTCACATTACTTACAATAGGTATTATATTAATCTCAGGCACCATTCATCTTTCCATTTTCTGATTCTATTTTCAAGTCATCTCAAGTAGCACTATACAGAGTCATAACTCCTGCATTGTGTTATTTCCCATCCTTACTGTGGGGAAGTTTTCATATTACTTTACTCTCTCCAATTCACCTGACTATTCAGATTGTCTGCAGGAGTGGAAGCAGGGTTGTGCAGAGCAGCCAGCACTGACCATACGAGGTGCTAGGGGACCTGGGGTGTGTGGCTACAGCAGAGGTGGGAGGCTCTTAGGAGGCAGAGCAGAGATGAGGTGATTAGTTTTGGGGGGATCCAGCCCTTGGAAAAAACAGAGGTAGTTCTTATAGGATGTTCAGTTTCCTCAAGAGGGATTTGTTACCCTGGGCATGTAGCTCAGTAGTAGAGGACTTGTCTAGAAATGTTCAAAGCCTTGTGTTCTATACCTCATATTACATGAGAAGCTTGTTTTTTTTTTAAATGAAAGAATGAATTTTTCCCAATGAGGGATTATGGTTTCCTAGATCGACATGTGATCACTTCCTCTTATATGTGCTCCAGGAAGGATTCTATCTTCCTTATGTGATATAGTCAGAGGGGCCCCTATAAGAGCCAATGACATAATATTTGGATATTCAGTCTCCAAAACTGTGGTCCAACCAAATCACATTTCTTTATGAGGCATCCAACCTCATGCATTCCTGTAGACTAGTAGCCAAATAAATAAATAAATAAATAAATAAATAAATAAATAAACAAACATCAACTGAAAGGTGTTTAGAAAAGCCTTTTCACCATGTATGGTGGCACACATTCAAGTATTTGGGAGACTGAGACACAAGGATTAGGAATTCAAGGCTATCTTCAGTGACATCATGCATTCAAGGCCTGCCAGACACATGACATCCTATTTTAATAAAGAAGGTAGGTCCTTTGTCTAATATAATAATTATACAGAGGGCAGAAGAGGGGGACGAGGAAATGAACTACTTAGTTATCTGAAAAGGGAACAATCCAGGAAGTTATGGTACCAAGGGCTAAGACACTGAAGTTATAACATTCAAGAAAATGGCTAAGAAAGCCAGTGTGGCTGAAACAGAGTAGATGGAAGATAGAAAATATAACATCCTAATGACAATTCAGAAGACCTCATCAGGGTGCTTTTGCTCTGAATGGTTTTTGTCTTAGTTAGCTTTGTCAACATGACAGTCTAGAGTCATCTGAGAAGAGCAATTGGGCTATGGCTTGTGTATAGGAGATTTTCTTAGTGTTAATTGATATACAAGAGCCCAGACCACTGTGAATGGTATCATCTTTAAGCACACAATCCTGAGCTGGGTATGAAAGGTAGTTAAGAATCAGGAACTCAGAAAGCAGGTCTGCCGACAGTGTTCCTTGTCAGTTTCTACTTCAAGTTCCTGCTTAAGTTTCTGCCCTGATTTCCCTAGGCCATGGATTGTGACCTGGACTGGGGGTCATTCTAATGAGATCATTAGTAAGAGTTTGTGGTTTCTGGTTAGCTGAAGAATCAGCTACTATTAATAAGAGATGAACATCATCGAGGTGACACCTTCTCCACTTCAATGGGAATACAGCAACATGTTTACTCAGGACATGTGTGTCCACAGCACATAGAATCTGTGGTGTAAAGGGGCCAAAGCTGGACTTGAGAGTGTGAAAGAGTCAGTCACATGGTACTGGCTTTGAAGGGGATGAAAGCTACAGAATTGAAGGGGTCATGGAAAGAAGCTAAAGCTTGGCATAGTTTGTCATAATGGATGAATTGAAGAGACATCAAGAGGACATTGGTGAAGGTTCAACCTCAGTTTCAATAGAGACCCAGGGTACCAGAGATGCTAGGACTGTGGATTGTTTACCACAGACAGTAGCAGAAGTAGAGTGGAGCCAGTCTGAGCCTATGCAACAAGCTGTGGATGGCAGAACTGGAGAGGTGGGACTGTCCAAGCCATTTGGAACCTAAAGACTATGACTGAGTCCAGAGCACAGTCAATAGGATACAGAATTTTATTTGTAGCCTTGACAAATAAGATGCAATAGTTATTTTGATTTTTATACTGCAGGTTTTTTTATGGTCTAAAATATGATCTATGTTGGAGAAAAGTCCATGGGTTGCTTAAAAAATGTGTATTTCTTTTTTTTTCTTTTGTTCTTTTTGTTGTTGTTGTTGTTGTTGTTGTTTGAGACAGGGTTTCTCTGTGTAGCTCTGGAGCCTATCCTGGCACTCGCTTTGGACACCAGGCTGGCCTCAAACTCATAGAGATCCGCCTGCCTCTGCCTCCCAAGTGCTGGGATTAAAGGCGTGTGCCACCAACATCCGGCTATGATGTGTATTTCATCACTGTTGAATGTTTTTTAGATGTGCAAGTCATCTAATCTATTGTTCGTTTAGTTCTCAAACTTTTTGTTTTGTTTTGATGACATATTTACCAATGCAAGTGGGATATTTCAGTCAACCACTATTGTATCTGGATACATTTGCCCATTAATGTCCACTAGTGTTCATTTTATGAAATTAAAAGCACTCATGTTCACTGCATGAATAATTATCAGTTATGTGATGAATTATTTGCACAGGTAATTAACACAGTGTATTTAGTGACTGTGTGTGTGTGTGGGGGGGGAGATAACGGGATAAAACCAGGGCCAGTGAACTTGTGAAAACCAGGCAAGAAGACAAGTGTTCCATCCTTGTATGCTGGATAGAATTCATGGTACTCCTGACTCAGCCTCTTAGTGTCTGGGGTTCCAGGATGTACTGCCATGCCCAGCCCAGGTCATTTTTTAAGACATGAAAACTACATACATGGTGCTGCAGTAGTTTGCAGTTTGTATTGTGTTTTTATTGAGGCATATGATACTTGGATACTCCTGGCTGATGGTGAGTCTGAGCAGGGGACTCAGACACAATAGTCTCACATTTATTCTCATAAACATCCCTATCAGTCTTGTAACTGATGCTATCCATATCTATTGTTTCTTTAGGTTCTATCACATATTTCTTTAAGAAGTTCTAACATTTCATCCTGACTCCCTGCCCCCTTCCCAGTGTCTTTATGCCATTATATTAGTACACAGTTGGATTCATTTCTTTCTCTTTTTTTATTCTGTTTTGTTGAGACAAAGTTTTTCTGTGTAGCTTTGGAGCCTGTCCTGGAACTCTCTCTGTAGATCAGAGTGGCATCAAACTCACAGAGATCCGCCTTCTTCTGCCTGGAATTAAAGGCTTCACCACTACCACCATCTCATTTGTTTCTTTTTCTTTTTTTTAAAGAGAGGTTGTTTTTTATTTTCTTAATTTTGGCTCTTTAAAACAAAAAATATTTATAGACCTTAACAATGTAAGTTATATTTCTAGTTTCTTAGATGAAACTATGTAGGGATAAATTATATTATTTTGTCAGTTTTAAAAATGCTATATAGTATATGTGTGATGTATTCATGAGATTTCTTTTAAAAAACAAAATAAAAAAAAAAACCTTGATCACTTTTTGGCAATGGAAGATTTGTGTGAGCATGTGGTGTCATGTAAGCTCTCCAAAGATGTTATCTTTTGAGCTACAGAGTTACTCAAGGTACTTCCAAGAAGAAAGGAAATATAGCAGGCAGGTCTCAATGGAAACTGGAATCACCCTAAAGTCTAATGACTGGAATTCTCTTAATTCATGAGACATCCTGTTTTCCAAGAAGGAGAGGATGTGATTGGGACTGTATTCCTCTTCAAATTGGAACTAAAATGGCTTGAATTTTGTGCTGGTCTAACTCAGGTGAGATGCATCTTCTTTGGGTAGCTAGTCTTTACAACAGTCTGAACATTTGTAGTTCAGAAAGAATGATTTCTCTCAAAACCACCAGTAGCCATAGCACCATTCAGCAAGAGTAACACAAAATACTTCTATTTAGAATAAATGTATTTCATTCTGAATATAAAGCTTACATGGGTCTTTGTCACAACTATTTGGGAGCTGAGTTTATATGCTGTGACTATTTAGTGGTATAAACATCCTTGGAGACCTGAATTTTGTGTTCACATATTCTATTAGTCAGTAACTACCAGCACTGTCTTGAAGTATTGGCCTATAATCTCATCCTTTGTAATAGTAGTACACTACCACCTTAAATTTCTCTGATTTGATTGATATTATATGCCACTTTGACTGATTATAGATCTGTTTTATATCTCTTTATTTTTACAGGACTTTCATTTTGAAACTTAAACAAAGCTTCCCCATTTTATTGAAGACATTATGTAAATACATATTTGAAACTCCACTGTTGGGGTTGAGAGTTGGCTCAGTGGGCAAAGTGACTGCCACACAAGGGTGAGGATCAGAGTTTGCATCCAAGGCATATTAACATTGAGCAGGCATGCCTGGGATCCCAAGCTCAAGAGGCAACAATGGGCGGGACCTGTGGAGCAAGTTGGCTAGCAACATGACTTAAAGGAGTTCCTGTTACACTTGGAAGTAGCAGGTTGCCAAGGCATGATGCATCTTTTCCTTTATGACATAACCTCAGTGTGTGAGGGATAAATACCCTGACCTAAGGGAACTCTTCAGTTATTGCTGGACGCAGACTAGTTTTAAGCTTCTGGTGATGGCTACCCTTTCAAAGAATAATGTAAAGAATATGACATAAAGGTAGGCTGTCTTATTTAATCCTTATGCCTTGAAGGGGAATGAGTAGTTAGGTCACTAGAAGGTTCTGTAGGTAGGACTAATTTCTAAGTAGACACCCTGGGTCCAGGTAATCAGGTGACCCAATGTGTAGGAAATTCTAAACAAAACGACATCCAAACAGACCCTTCACTGTAGCTTCTCTATATAGTAATGGCAGAGACCATGAGACTTTCCCAGTGGCTTCTGGTCTCATTTAGAGAAAAGGGCACCGTTCTGACAATGCCCTTCAGAATTCAGTCTGGCCTTCTGTCACTTCTGTGATTTCATGTCTAAGCTCCCTCTCGTCCATCCCATTCTTATTTAGCCATCTTTGTGAAGCGCTCTCCCTTTAGGACAACACTCACACTGTACTTTGGATCTGTTGCTGACCTCAATCACACTCACAGCTCACCACTTCAATCTTTTCAAGCCTTTGCTGAAATACTATCAAGTTTACTGGGCACAAAATTTCATACTAGACATTTCAGTAAAGAAACAGAACTGACAAGGGTTAGGTTGTTTTCACCAGGCACGAACAGTCACAAATAGGAAACAGCTTGTGCCAAAACTCCAGATAAAGTCAGAGAAGAAACCTAGCTGTTTTAAGGCCATTAAAAGCTGGGAAGTGAGTGTAGATGGGTTTGTTCTCAACTTATATTCCGAATTTCAGCTCCTTTAGGAGGAGCATGGTTCCCAATGAGAAGCCCCCATGGGGGAGGAGTGTCTCTGCCTTGCCTCAGGGATCAAAGAGTTGTGAGAATCCTGGGGCAGCAGGAGTTGCTCTCCTAGCAGGAGAACTTGGGTGGGCGGGACCGGCTGGGGCCAGAGGGAGGCACTTGAGGTTGGGAATAAGGAAAGAGTGAGGTGTCCTCAGGGTTCCCCCTCACCTGGGTTGATAGACCCTTGCCAGGCAGGTCCATCCGTGGCCACCATACTCCCTACTGCAGCTTGTCGTCTCCCTTCAGCCGCTGCTTTTGAACTTGGAAACCACTGTGCTGTGCCAGAAGCTCAGAGTCCCGGGGCTCAGGCCAGAGCCTCAGACCCGAGCGAGCGGTGGTGGGGGGTGGGGAGAGTGGGCACCTTCGGAGCCAGGCTTGCAGTTGTGCTGACCACTCGGCCTCCTCAAGTGTGAGCTTGGGGACGAAGATGGCGGCGGCGATGGCGGGACCCGTGGGGAAGGCAGGAGCGGCCGGTGAGCGCCGAGCTCGCCCCGGGCGGCCGCGGAGCTCCGTCTGCTGGCCTCTGAACAGATCTTTCCTCTCCCCCAGTCCCCGCCTGGCCGGCAGACGCGATGGAGGAGGTGGAGAGATGGAAGAAGATAGAGTATGGCAGGGCCAAGGTAGGAGCCAGCGGCTTGGCCAACGGGAGGCGGGGCTGGGGGCGGGGCCTCGGGGAGGGGAGAGGCGGGGCCGGGGCCTCGGGGAGAGGAGAGGCGGGGCCGCAGGGCAGGGGCTGGGGCTCCGGAGAGCCGCCCCCTTTGGCTGTAGCAGGAAACCCAATCCCTGCACAGCCAGGCTCCTTTCTTTTTCTTGGGTGCCACACAAAACCCTCTCTTAGCCCCGCTGTAAACGGCCAGGGAATTGCTTTGCAGCCCCCGCCATTTCACTTTCTAAGGGGAGTTTTGTGAGTGCTTCAGGCTCTGAGCTTTCTGAGTGGGTGTCTAGGGGCTTCTCTATTCTGGGGGCCACTGGTGTGCTGGTCACCAGCCTGCTGCCTTTAGGTGTCAGGGTGGCACTCTTGGGTGTGTGTGATTGGCCTGTGACAGCTGCCTCCCCAAGGGGTGACTTGAGTGTGACACAAGTGCCAGCTGTGAACTTGGCTGTAGGGGGGATTTTTAGAAGAGTCTTTCCTCCTCCTCCTCCTCCTCCTCCTCCTCCTCCTCCTCCTCCTCCTCCTCCTCCTCCTGCTTGTCCTACTCCTCCTCCTGCTCCTCCTCCCCCTCCTCTGCTTCCTCCTCCCCCTCCTGCCCCTCCTTCTTCATCTTCTCCTTCTCCTCCTCATCCTTCTTCTTCTCTTGTATATTTCTGTAAAAGGTCTTGTCATGGCAGGTGACCTTTTCCAGTGTGTGGAATGGAACTTCAGAGCACCCAAAGGTGCTATAAATTAAACTGCACCTGTAGAATTGCTGTTATGTATTTGGTGACTTCAATTTTGTGTGGGCATGCGTGTCCTGCAAGACCTGTAAACAATCCAGAATTCTATGTAGGTATCCTTCAGTGGGCTGAATGAATAATTTTACACATGAATTGAATGTCAGTTTCTTTCTGAAATTACCTCTTTGAGCTTGCTTTTGCCTTCCTTTCTTCCTAAAATGCAGTTACCTTTGAGATATTATGTTGTCATGGGGGGGACAATTAAGTTATGTTTTAAACTGTTATTCCAATTGTACTGCCTGGCTTTATGTCAACTTGGCACAAGGTACAGTCATCCAAGAGGGGGAGTCTCAATTGAGAAAATGTCTTCTTGAGTTCTGGCTATAGGCAAGCCCATAGTGCATTTTCTTAGTGATTGATGGGGGTGAGCCCAGCCCATTGTGGGTACTGCCACTCTGGGCTGCTGGTCCTGGCTTGTTTAAGAAAGCAGGTTGAGCAAGCCATGTGGAGCAAACCAATAAGCAGAGCCAAGGCTCCGGCACCAGCTTCTCCCTTCAGGTTCCTGCCCTGTTTGAGTTTGTTCTGACTTCCTTTGATGATGAAATGTGTTATGGGAATAGAAGCCCCAAAATAAAGCCATTCCAAGTTGCTTTGGTCTGGTGGTTTCCTCCTAGCAGTAGTCACCCTAACTAAGATGCCTATGTTCCTTTTTTTTTCTTCTCACATTAACAGAGGAAAGTAGGTCAGTAATGAATGAAGGGTGATACTGCAGAGATATGGTGGCCAGGAATAGTTTGTAACAGAATATGTACAGTGGCTAACTTTGTATTTCTAGAATATGGTTAGCTGACTTTCTGAGGAGTGCCCTCTATGTAAGGTCTAGAATTGAATGTGTCTGTGTAGATTTCTATATATAACTGGAGGAACAGGGGTATCAGTATCTTTAGAAGTCTGCTTACCATTATGCAACTTGAGGGACTGAGCACCTTCCGTGCATCCAAGGAATTGAAGATGGAGTATGCATCTTTTCCAAACATGGAGACTTTGATTATACAGTATTGTTCCTGCCGGTACTCCCGCCTCCCTTTCTTTCTTTTTTAGCAGTCTTAGACCATGGTCCAGGGTTGCCTTAAGCTCAATGTGTAATCCAACCTATCTTCAGAATAGGATGATATACTTGTACTGGATTTAAGTTGGTGTAAAACATTTCATAACATATACTATAAAGTATCCATCAAGAGCTGTTTCTAAAATGATCATTTTTGTGTTCTATGTATACATGAAAATTGTCAGTGGAACAACTTGAAAAATAATTTAGCAAGAAAGATTTTTTTGAACGCTCTAGGTCTTCATTTTGGTTTTCTTCGGTATAATTAAAGAGCTCAAAGCTAAGTAGTGGTGGTGAGTATTTTGCTTCATAGGAAATAAATTATATAAAAAGTGAAATTCAGGCTGTTGAGATTGCTCAGTATGCAAAGTGCTTGCTTGGGCAAGCAAAATTCAGGTTCCAAACGTCCATATAAGAAGCCAGGCCTGTGATGTGAATCTGTAAGCTCATCAAAGGGAGACATAGATGGAGACAGGAAGATGCCTGGAACTTGCAGGCCAGCCTACCTAGACATAACTATGAATTACTACTTCAGTGATGAGGGATACAGGATGGTACCTGCAGTCAACCTCTGGCCTCCCATGCACACACTCAGGCAAGCACACCTTCACACACACACACACACACACACACACACACACTCACACACGGGCTACTCATGAGAATACTCAGAGAAATTTCATATAGGGGAAAACACCCATAGTTCAATTTGGGAAACACACCAGAGTTGTTATAACTTTTTTTTCAAGAGTTAATTATGGCTTTAAGTATAGCATTCCTAAAAATCCAAGTTAGAAGACTCTGATGACCCCTGTGAAAGGCCTCACCCTACCTGGGGAGCAGAAAGGATATGTAGGGTAGGTTTTTAGTTGGGGTGGGCGTGGTATGGAAGGAGGGGATGGAGCAGGAACTGGGATTGACATGTAAAACAATCTTGTTTCTAATCCAAATAAAAAAGAAAAAAATCCAAGCTAGTTATAATTCTTGATAGTTGAAGCCTGAGTGAAGCCTGCTGTGTCTGTATTAAGAAGTGTGATCATTTTCTTTTCATAATAATTATATGATGATACTGTTTAATAGCCACTACTCTGCCATAAGTATTGTCATTAGTGGTTTGCATCAATATTTTTAATAAGGGTTCCCTATAGTTCACTCATCATTGAGATTTATATGGGATGATAATTCTGACTAGATGATGGTATTGTATGTATCCTGGTCCAACGTTAGACATATTGAATGATTTTAAAGAAGAATCTGACCTTTTAGATTTTTCTTTCTGCCATGGCAGCTGAAAGTGTTTGCTGCTCTTTTATGCCCAAATGTTTTAATACTCATCCTTTTCTTTCATAATTTTCATTAGTGTTTAACATTTTAGTGATAGCTGTGTCCTTGTTTTAATTTTTGTTGGCTAACTATTTAAAAAGAAACCACAGGTGGAAGAGGTGCCTAGGATTAAACATTTCTTTTATAAACAAATAAGAAAGGTACACTGATGTGGATGGTGAGTAAATTGTATGAATAGGTGGCACTAGTCTATGGGATTCTGGTGGTGATATGCAAATGACTGAGGGCTAGAAAGCATCAGCCTATAATTTAGATTATTTCCATTATTTCCTTTACACATAAGGCTACAAACCACACTTAGAGCTAAATCTTTTGGTGCAGGCTAATTATCTTTAGTGTAAAGTTGAAAACCCATGAAGGATGATTCACATGACCTCCTTGTGTGTGTCATGCTCTGAGACATTTGAGAGCCACAGATAATACTCTCAGTGCCTGCTGCACTCTCCAACTTCTGACTCTGAGCTGATTGTCTTCTTTCAGACATTTTCATTTCTTAGTCCTGATTCAGAAACAACCAGTCTCTGTGCAGCACAATAGTAATTTCTCTATTAAAGACAGAATGAGTGTCCATTGTTTTGTCACTCATTTTTAGTGATATTTTAGTATAATAAAATGACCCAGAGCTTTAATAATGCTAAAAACCCCCTTAGTGCAGAGAAGGAGGAGTGATGAGTAAAGGGGTCCATACCAGGCTGATGAAACCCACATAAACAGCTCACCTGAACAAGGGAAAACTCATGGTCCCCACACTGATAGCTGGGAAACCAACATGGGACTGGTCCAGACCCCATAAATGTCTGTGTCATTGAGGAAAGAGGCCTTTGAAATATATGGGGCCTCTTGTAGTGGATCAATACTTATCACTACCATAGGAATCGATGTTAGGAGCCCATTCCACATGGAGGGATACTCCCTGAGCCTAATCACAACGGGTATGGCCTAGGCCCTATCCCAAAGAATAAGACATACATTGAAGAACCCCTATGGAAGGCCTTGCCATCCCTGGGAGCAGAAAGGGTATCGAATAAGTAGGGCGTTAGTTGAGGGGGATGCATGGCGGAAGGGGAGTGAGCGGGACGTGGGATTGACATGTAAAATAATTTTCTTTCTAATAAAACAAAGGGGAAAAACCCTTAGATGATAATTCTGCTTTCTCTCCCCACCCCAAAGCTTGCTCAGTATGGACAAAGAAAAGTCCAATGTGATGGGCAGACTACTAAGCCTAAAAAAATTTCAAGCTGTAAATAAGATGAACACAGCTCAAATATTAATGAAGGAACAGATGAGAGGTTCAAGAATAGTTGTGAAGTTACAGAGTCTGATGTGACTCCAGATCCCAATGAAATGAGAGTTCTGGCCAGTGGCCAAACAGAGTATCCAAATCAGGTCTTGGTTGAGGCGAGTGCTTCCAGATTTTCAGCATAGTTCTGAGTGGAAGATCAGTGTAATGAGAGTGGCTATCAGCACACTGTGCAGGACTTTTGTCCCGTCATGAAATTTCAGCTAGACCTAAAATATTTAATAACCTGTGAGGGAGCTCTGTGGGCTTCATTCAACAGCTACTTATTGAGCACTCACAATGCAAAGATGAGGAAGGCAGATATATTGAAACCAGTGTACTCCTATCAGACCCATGGCAGCAACAGTACACCTGCTTCTCAAGACTACAGAGGATACCAAAGCCAGCCTTGTGTGTGTTCCTTGGGTAGCTTTGGAAGGGTAAAATCGGAAGGATGAGTGGGAATCAGCTGGAGGTTAACAAAAAAGCAAAGGAAGCAACCTCTGTGTAGAAAGAATAGCATTTGCAAAGATAAAAAGCAGAGTGTTGTATCATCTGGAAATAGGAGATTCAGTTTCATATGGATTCCTAAGTGAAAGGGTAGGGTGGGGGTAATTTTGAGGGTTTGGAAATTGTACTCAGGCCAACTCCCATAGAAAGTGCCCAATGAATCTGAATTTTCCAAGCCCCTCCCCCTTGTTTAATGGTGCAACTTTCTGAAATGGTGGAGTTAGAGTGGATTGAAATTGTTGGTGGGTGATTGACTCACTAACCAGAACAAGAAGTAGAGGGATATGTTGCTCGGGAGTGCATTAGGAAGGAGGATATTATTGTAATTTTGTGCTATGGCATATGTATGTAGAAATAAGGTTAGAATAGTTAGGGATTTTACCAGTTGGTTTTCTATTGCTGGTGACAAAATACCATGCCCCAGAAGCAAGGTGAGGAGGAAAGGGTTTATTTGACTTAAGCTTCTGCATTGCTGTTCATCACTGAAGGAGGATAGGACAGGAACTCAAAGAGGACAGGAGCTGATGCAGAGGCCCTGGAGGGGTGGAGCTTACTGGTTTTCTTCCCATGGCTTGCTCAGCCTGTTTTCACATATCAGAAACTTCAGCACATGGGAGACTGAAGTGGAATGTCGTAGTTTCAATCTGTTATTGTAATTAATACCCCAATAAAAGCAACTTAGGGGAAGAATTTATTTGACTTACGATTCCAGGTTCTAGTCCAGCATTGCAGGTGAATCAAGCTTCAGGTAGCTAATCCTATTGCATCCCACAACCCAGAGTGATAAATGTGTGCATCCCTAAGATTCAACTCCCTTTCTCCACTCTTAAATGGTATAGAACCCAAGCCCAAGGAATAGTGCTACATAGAGTGGGCTCCATCTTTCCACATCAGGTAAGCCAACAGGCCACCCTCATGTAGATTGAGTCCTCATTGAGACTGTCGACAGGTGATTCTAGTTTGTGTCTAGTTGACAGTTAAAGCTAAATGTCATATGGGAGGACTGAGGAGGTAGAGTCATGGTTTGGCTGTGGAGTGAGGCTGTGTAGAGGGGTAAGGAGGAGAAAGGGAAGAGGGAGACACATTGAACATATAAATTTATGTCCTGTGGAACAGGCATGTGTGCTTCACATACAGGCAGCCTTACTTACATGCCTCAGCTGTGTTCTGTAACGTTATTCCCATAATGAATTAGTATACACTGAAACATTTTTCCTAATGACATCAGGGTGATTCTGTGAGTATTGGTCCCAGTTTGTTAAATGGTTGGTACAAGGCTGGCAAGAAGGCTTAGTGGGTAAAGGCACTTTCTTCGCAGGCATGGTGACCTGAGTTCAATTCCAAGAACCCATGGAAAGGGGAAAGAAAATCTATTCCCCCAAATTTTCAATTTAACCTCACATTTGACATGGTGTGCATGACCCCCAAGCTGGTCATGCACATACAAGCTAATATATAAATTAAAATATATAATTAAAATGGCAGTTGTTATACAGTCTTTTAAGTGTATTTATGTTTCAAGTCTCTTCATTTAGGATAAATTGTTAAATCATTAGAAGTGCGGTTTGGCTCTCATGTATGTATTGAGTAAGAGGACTTGAAACAGAAACATACACATGTCCAGGCACCCTAGAGACCATGCATGAACCAAACTTCACTAACTCACCTGTCCTCTTAAGGCACATCACAGCCTTGCTGTTCTTAGAAACACAAGGCATCACTTCAACTTCCTACCATGGGCCATTTTTAAGCAGTGATATTACTAATTCAAAAGTGCCAAAATGTGTCATCATGTGCTCTGCAAGGATATTGACTTTACATTTGAGAAAAAGAATGGAAATGTTGCCCTGTTCTGTGTCATCTAGTATTATCTGTAATTATCTGTAATTATCTGTAAATTTTCCCACTTCTGCTCATGTCCTTAAATGTCCCAGTCAATGTCCTGAAAATTGATTTGGGGCCTAGCAAATAAATTTTATTAAAGAGGTGAATTCATGCAGGAAAGAGTCTGAATAACAAAAATCCACTATATTCTTAGATATATAATCCATAAATATTATCTTTTTTATATCTTTATAGTATTCATGATGTACAAAATTTTTAATTTTGAAAAGCAAATGCTAAGGGACTCCTGAGTTGTTTCAGTGTTTAAAGCCAGTTGCTGACTGGACGAAATGACACAGGCCTCTAATCCCAGCACTAGTGAGGCAGAGGCAGGAAGTTCTCAGTAGGTTCCAAACTAACCTGACCTATAAAGAGACTTCCAGGATAGTCAGAGCTACTTAGTTGTCCAGATAGATGTGACTGATATAACTTGAGTTTCCTGGTTTTTCCCTGTACTATGGTGGCATACCCTCAGTGACGTTTTACTCTGCGTTTTTGTTGCTGTTATATTACTTCAGCATAAATTCCTTTATTTATTTGACACATAGTATTTAGCATAGCCAATTTTAAGATTATGACTGTTATATCCAAAATCAAGAGCAGTTTCTCTCTATTGACCTTTATTTTTCTTGTGAACAGGCCATATTCTCCCATTCTTTGTATGCCGTGCAATTTTCAAAACATTATTAGTACCGTGGCAACTCTGTCATGGGATTTCCTTTCAAGATGGAGTTTTTTTTAAACATTGTAGTATATTGATATTTGAATTCTTTGATATATTTATCATTTTAAATACAATAAACATTTTTAATGTTTTTGTTTTTGTTTTTTTGAGACAAGAATTTCTCTATGTAGTCCTACACATCCTCACAGAGATCCACCTGCCTCTGCCTCCCAAGTACAGGAATTAGAGGTGTATACTACCATGACTGTTAATCATTCTCTTTATTCTTTTTGAGGGGGTTATTGAAACTTTATAAGTTCAGCTTCTAAAAAGTTAGCTCAGGCTTCAAAAAATGAGCCACAATTAATTGGAGGACCTAAAATCTGAGGGAAAATTATCTACTTACAACATGGCTTTTGTAACCAGGTCTCCTCCCTCCTCCTCAGACACCTCTTTCTCTCCGATATATATATATATATATATATATATATATATATATATATATATATTTGCAACCATAATTCTTTTTGCAATACAGTATGAGACTTGAATTTCTCAGGGTCTGCAAGTCAGTTAATATTTACACACAACAAAAAAACGGAAACTTTAGGAGAACCTTTTAGAATCAGTTGCTTAGGGCTATAAGTCAAGGAAAGTGTCTAATTTTACTTCACACAAGAAATAAAACCTGGTAGCTTGCAGTGTTTTGGCCTCAGTAGTGGCATAGGCACTGAGGAATGTTGACTTTTCCCTAAGGATGAGCAATGGGGCTTGATTCCTTAGTCTCTATTTCTCAGGGGAAATAGGAAGGAGCAGTAAATCTCTGAGATAAAATCTTTAGTTAATAAAACAAGATGTCTGAGAATCTTTAGTGCAGGTTTCCTAAGGTTATTACTTCTCTGCCAGTAACGTAAAACTGGGACATGCTTATTTTTTTCTATCCATTTAGGCAACTATGACTCAATATCTTTGAGTGGTAGTAATTCTATGTCCTTGGATATCTGGGAATGTCTTAGATGGCATGTCAATAAGGATAATCACAGGAAGGCAGATCTCTGCAATTACAATGGAGAAGGAAACAAGGACCGAATTGTGGGAAACTGGACTCACACATAGCTAAGGAATATAATTGGTAAACTTGAACTGCTTTGGAAGAAATTGTTCCCAATAAATGACTAGATAGTGTAAACTGTGATAAGTAAATCCAAGTGTGTTACAGAAAGGAATATGCTACAGGAAGAATCTGTAGCAAGAAACCGCCACTTTTATTCATAAGACTATAACACCAAAAACATCTTTAATATTTGTTTAATCCAACAGAAGAATTATTAATTATCCTGTGTTGTTTCATGATATGATGGCCTTATAATTCCTGTGTGCTCTTGCAGTTTGTAGCAGGGGGCTTTTTTTTGAGGCAGGTTTTTTCTGTGTGGTCCTGACTTTGCTGGACCTTGCTCTGTATAACATGCTGGCCTTGAACTCACAGAGATCCACTTGCCTCTACCTCTCTAGTGCTTGGATTAAAGCAATGCATCACGAACCAGATAGTCTATTTATTTTAGTGCCAGATTTTAATATAGAATGTGAACTTATTTTTGACATATGGAAGGATTGTGTCCCAAAAATCTTTAGATTTAGAAAAGAACCTCATGGGCTAGGGACCTGGTTCAGTTCCTAGAATTCCCATTAAAATTCTGAGAATGGTGGCTTACACTCATAATCCCACTGCTAGGGAGACAGAAGGGTTCCTGGGGCTCAGTGTTCACCTAGTCTCTTCTACTTGGTGAGTTCAGGTCAGTAAGAGACCTTGTCTCAAGGCAGATCAGCAGCCATACAGAGGATGATAAGGGAAGTAGTCCTATGGCCTTCATGTGTGTGCACATATGCACACACACATGCAAAACTAACTAACATAATAAATAACTAAAGAATTAAATATAGGAGCAGAGCCTCATGCGTTAGGAAGCACAGATGCAGGACTTTAGACTAGAGGGAAGCTAAATTTTTTCCTCCCAGCAATCACTTCCTTTTGGGAAGGCCATTGCAGAGCTTGATCTTGAATGTTAAATAATGCTTCTGTACAAATAGATGAGGAATAGATGATAGTATTTATAAACCGTGTTTCATGCTAGAGCTGTGTGTGTGTGTGTGTGTGTGTGTGTGTGTGTGTGTGTGTGTGTGTGTGTGCTGGACAGTGAAAACAGAAATTAGAAAAATAAGGATTTAATTCTTTATTCTATTTCTTACTTCATATTTGAGAGGAGCTTTGAATGCCACTGACCTAAAGCCTAAAATCTGGGATAAAGCAAAAATGCTTAATTACTTTAGCATCAAAATCTGAGAATACATTTGAGGAAATGATTCTTATGATAGTAGCATTTAGAATTCTTTTATTTAGGAGTTATTACATTTAGAGAAATCATACTTTGGTGTTTTTGACTTACAATGGGTAGGTATTGTGTATAAGAACATGTCCACTTGATTTTTTTATGTGGAGAAAAATTTACTGCTAAGACTCTAATTCATAGGTATAATTTTAGATAAAGGAATAATTGGTATTAGGTTTTCGTCGTGTATTCCCTGGTTTTAGTAGCATTGTATGTAGTCATTTTCATTATGCTATGAACAGTAGTTGCTTTGTGGAAGTAAAATATGGGGGGAAAGGCATAACTGTAAATTGTTTTACTTTTATCCTAAAAGTGAATTCGTATTACAGCAAACCACTGTAGTTCAGGAGAGGTAAGATTAACATATCATTATTTCAAATGATGTAGGTAAAAATAATCAATTTATAACACTAAAATTATTGATTGTTGATACTTTGTTTCTTGTACATTTTATAGAATTCTGTTGCATTTCTATCAATACAACAAAATGGCAACAGCATTAAAACAGCAAAAAACCATAGATATGTTTTACTGCAGCTGTTTTTCACAATGTTATCTGACACATTAACCATTCCATAGATTTATCTTCAAATACAGAGAGACTCTGGCTAGTTTCTGGGAACAGTTTTAATACTGGGTTGCTAGGAAGATGGCCATGGCAAACTACTTAGCATCTATGAGAGGCTTTAGAACTGGGTTTCTAGATGGAAGACCACTGAGAACTGGTCTCATTTAGCACAGCAATTTTTTTCTGATAATTTAATTTGAGTAAAGCGTTTCACAACTGTGTGGATTTGCATTAACCATATGGACTTTTTTATTGGCACTAATGCTCTGGTGGTTACTTTAGGTGAGAAACTGTTAAATTCGGGTGACCTATTAATGAGGTACCCTTTTCATATGATGGTGATAGTTTTGTAACATTTGTCTCAGTTTTTAAAATATGATCACCATTTCTTTGCTTTAGAGATAGAGAACTTAAAAACCTTTCTCTTACTCTAAATGTGTCAGCTATTAGTATATTTCATAAATTTCAGTGTGTTGCAGGTTTCAAATAAAAAGAGAACCATTTATGCATATATTAACATAACACAATTTTATATTAGTGATATGGGTTGAACCTTTGTTAGGTAATGAATTTAATGTGCATTGGAGCTAATTATATACTTACTAGTAGACTGACCAGGAAAATAACCAACAATGGATAAATAAATTGATATCTCATTCATACTATATAAAAGTTCCTCTGTGGTCAGTATGGATATACAATCACAACCTCTAAAAACTGCCATTTAAGACTACTATGCCAAAAAAGTATGGGAGAATTTCAGAGTTTTAAAGATGAGTACTAACTAAAGCCATTTGTGTCAAGCAAGTTAGCAATACTCTGACAAGTGTCATCCACAGAGGACAAGAGAGACAGTCACAAAAGCACAGGGAAGAGTAAGCAATCATAGAAAGATGATGAATGGAGGAAAAATAGGTAAAAACCATTTTTGTCTTACTCTGCAAATCAACAAAACCCTAATATGGAATTGTGGGTGTGAGGGTGGGGATGCAAAGACCAAACCAAACCAAACCAAGAAAACTTGAAACCAGAAAACAACAGAGTTAGAGGAAACAGCAAAGTGTTGTCAATAAGAGGACGAATTATAAATAGTCTCTACTTTCCAATAAAAAAGCAAAATTGGCTGCCTGAAAACAATATAGAAGAGACAATTGTGAGAAATACATCTCACTGGCAAAGACACACTAGACAGAGAGTGAATGCATCAGAGTCCACATACCAGGTAAGAGTAAGAGAAAGCTTAAAAAACAACACAGGTGTAGGTTTTCTCATATCTGATGAAGTGCACTTTATACCAGACTCAATCAAAAAGGATAAAGCAGGTTGCTGCTTGTTAATAAAGCAAGGATAATCTTTCTAGTTCTTGCAGGCCTTTCAGTAAGCCTGAGAAAGTGAATTTTACTTAGCATGAGATGGAGACCTTTGAGTGATTGTTCATTATACATGTTTGATCATCATTACTGACTTATCCCAACAGGGATCTTTTCTTTACTCATGGATCTCTAATGCTTCTGATGCCTTAGTCAGGGTTGCTATCAATCAGATGCTGGCAGGTTTTTCCAGGTTGAACTGTGGTAATGTACTGACTCAATCCCAGCCTTCATTCCTCTGAATTTCATGGAGATGGGCATTGCTGTGATCAGGGTTAACATCCTATACAGTCTAGGAACCATTGCCAAATGTGGTGCTAAAGCATTTATGGAAGCTCTTTAGGTTGGGACAAACATTTCTATGATTAGACAATTGGGTTTCGGCTTTTTCACATGCCTGTCTGGCAGCAAGAAAGCAGTTGTGATTGTGAAACACCATGATGAACAGTGTACTAAAGATCATTTGCTGGGGGCTCCTTCACTGTGCCTGTACTCTGGGCTATCAAAGTGATCTTTCTTTCATCTTAGAGAATAGCAGACAGATGGAGAGGAGAGGAAAGCCAAAAAGGTGATGCTTTTAAAAAGCGTCTTAAGGGGCTGGGGAGGTGGTGAAGCTCTAAAGTTCTTGTTGTTCAAACATGAGGTCCTGGATTTGGTTCCTCAGCTCCCATGTGAAATCCAGGTGTGATTGTTAGTTTCTGTAATCACAGCACTGGGGAGGACAAGACAGGAGGATCTCTGGGGCTTTGGCTCAGCCAGTCTAGCTGAACCAGTGAGTTCCAGGTTCATGTTTCAGCTCCCAATCTCCAAATACTATGATGGAGAGTGATTGAGAAAGACACCTGACATTGAACTCTGACCTCACATACAAACACTAAAACCATAGCAGTCCAATTACCCTTTATTTGGAGAAGCAGTTTGAGGGAAATTAGTGGTGATTGGAAGAGACAAAGGGACATTGTAAGCACACTGGTATTTGAGGAATGATTGACCTTTGAACTTATTGTATGTCTTTTTGATGAGTAAAGTGCTTGCCACACAAGCATGAGCTTGGATCCCTAGCACCCACATACAAAGTATGAAAGTGTGTGTGTGTGTGTGTGTGTGTGTGTGTGTGTGTGTGTGTGTGTGTGTGTGTGTAGTTCCTGCACTGGGGAGCCAAGACATAGGATGCCTAGGGCTAGCTGGCCAGTGAGTGTAGCTAAGTTTGTGGCCCCAGGCTCTGTGAAATACTGTTGTCAGGTAAATTACTTTCAGTTTAAGATCACAATAAATGAATCAAGAAACTGGTTTCATTTTATTTTTCACAGATAAATGGCTGCTGTTTTTGTGACAAACGCAGGGAAGCCTACAAATTTATTAAGGATATATAGTATTTAAACTACATATGATACTAATGTTTTATACTGTGTAAATGTCCCCAGCTTACTAACAAAGCTTTACTGCATGTACTTCTATTTATTTTTTAATACTTAACAAAACAAGTTATCTTCTCTTTGTAGCACAGAAATCCTGTTTATGCTGTTAAGGTTCTGTCTCATTACTAACAAAACAGGTTTCTGTACCAATAAACATGCAGGAGGTAGGAATATTCTAAAATAGACTTTGCTGTGGAATTATAAGTTTCATTTCTATCCCTGAGGAATGTTGCTAGTACTGATTATGAAAAACCATGAATTGCTTTAGGAAAAAGAATTAGCCTTGATAGTTCTCATTCTGAACAAGCAGCTCATTGCAGTCTGACCCATGTCGAGATGACAGAAAATGATTTGGCTGGAAAACAGCATGAGATTGAAGAACTAACTCAATGGCTGGAAGGAATGAGAGCTACCTGTGGGACTGAAGTGCTGCAGAGGTTGCCCTCACCTCCTGGGGCTTTGGTTTGTTATACATGTGAATGGAAGTGTGTGTGCTTTTTACACATGGAGCTTTGCAGTGGCTTCCTAGGGCACTTCATAATTTTTGTTCTTGTACATGGATAGCATCAACAAGCCCATTTAAAATGAGAATTGCAGAAACACAGCTGCAATATTCAGACTTTTGAAATTTAAGTGTGTAAATAGCTAGAGCCAAATGCCTCCTGTACGACAGATGTCTTTTTTGTCATCAGTCTGAGATAAAATTGGTGTAAACCACCAAAATTATGACTTAAGCCCAAAAAAGAATGTCAGCAAGATCTTGTAGGTCATCTCCTTGGTTACAGTGACACCTTCTATGCAGGGAAGTCAAGATGAAGAGGGACACTGATAGAAACGATGGCATACTTCCATTCCATCCTTCTCAGAAACAAGCTGGGGTTAAATGTGTCTTCTGGTCTTGCCTAGAATAATTTGGGGCTCTCCAAACTATAAAGATGCTTCTTCTATAAGAACACATGGAAAAGTCAACCCAAATATATTCTCTTCCTTCCTTAATGCTGATACATGTTTTCAAAGTCCGATTTGAACTACAACTGATTTGGACAGGCAGGTAGCTTCCATGAGAGGATACTGAACTGTGAAAAAAAGCTAATATTTATGTTTTCACTGTTTTCTCTTAGTCATATGAATTTGTATCTGCCATTAAAAAGCAAGACAGCATCATTACTTGCCTAGCTGCTCATATGCAGCAATCAAGAAAAGAGACGGTTCAAATCTTGAAAGAATTTTTCCAATTGACAGAAAGAAGTGAGAAAGTACAATTTCAAGACCAGCATGTAAGTATTATAAGTACTACAACATTTGTTTTTGTTTGTTTGTTTTTCGAGATAGGTTTTCTTTGGGGTTTTGGATGCTGTACTGGAACTAGCTCTTGTAGATCAGGGTGGTCTGGAACTCACAGAGATCTGCCTGCCTCTGTCTCCCCAGTGCTGGGACTAAAGTCAGGCACCACCATCTGGCAGTTTTTTAAGCAATGAGTTACATACTTTTTTGCATTCAAGGAAAAATCAGAAATTATTATGAAGCCATTTGCTGATTTTTGTGTAGTAAAAGAAATACTTTAGTGTACTAGTTTAGCATACTGAAAACACTAGCAAATCTGTGTTGATGCTGGTAAGCAAAAATTTGTTTGTTTGTTTGTTTGCTTGTTTGTTTGAGACAGAGTTTCTCTGTGTATCTTCTTAGCCTTTCCTGGAAACTCCCTATGTAGAACAGGCTGGCATCCTCACAGAGATCCCCCTGCCTCTGCCTCTGGAGTCCTGGGATTAAAGGTGTTTGCTGCTACCCTTACAGAGCATAACCACGAATTGTAATTCATTTTTAATGAGTGGTTTTCTGCTCTTATTTATATGAAACTTCCTATTTAAGTTTTGAAAGTCTACAAAATCTTACCAAGATGGATTAAATGGATTTTTGCAGACATCATTCTGTAGTTGCATTGGACCTTTTTAATCTTGGCATGGTTTTAATTAAGTTCTAAATGGTAACTGGATCTACACCTTTCATTTACTTTGTTTATCTTGGAAAACCACCCTGGCCCATTTTATATCAAGCTAGAATTATCTGAGAGAAGGGAACCGCAACTGAGAAATTGCCTCCATAAGATTAGTCTATAAGACATTTTATTATTTAGTGATTGATGGGAGAGGGAGGGGTCAGTCCAGTATGAGTGGTGCCATCCGGGGGAGGTGGTCCAGTCTTCTCTAAGAAAGCAGACTCAGCAAACCATGAGGAGCAAGTCACCAAGCAGCAATCCTCCATGGCCTCTATGTCAGCTCCTGCCTCCAGGATCCTGCCCTGTTTGAGTTCCTGACTTGACTTCCTTTGATGATGAACTAAGAAGTGGAAGCATAAGGCAAATCAACCCTCCCATCCCCAGCTTGCTTTGTCCATGGTGTTTTATCATTCAGCAGTAGGAACACTGACTAACATGGTATCTGATTGCATTGTTCAGAGTTTGATAGCAAGTAAACCAAAGAGATCTAAAGAGATTGGAACTAGAGTCTGCAAAGTTGCCAGGATGCAGGAATGTGTTCCTGTCCCACTTCTCTTGCCGCTGTGGCCTCAGTCCTATTTCCCTCACTAGACCTGCATTCTCTGAACTATCATTTGAAAGATAATTTCATGGCTCAGTCAGTCCAGTCATAACACTAGAAGATCTCAAACCCCTGAGGGGAAGAGATGTCAGAGAGAGCCAGTGTCAACAGAATAAGACTCCAGAAGCCAGGTCAGAAACATTCACTTCAGTGTTCAGTATGTTGAAGTTTCTTTCCATTTTCAACTTTCAGACAAGTGAGACACTGCAGAGCAGCACCCACAGCAGTGCTGCTGCAGAGCTGGTTCTCCTGAAGCAGCAGGTCCAGGATCAAAAGCAGGTGCTGGAACAGCAATACCATCTGCTAAACGATTATTAGAAAAAGAAGGAAGAATTGAAAAATGAAGTCACTTCTTGAAGTCACTTCTTTACAGGAGAAACTTAAAGTATGTGAAATGGTAAAGTTAGATGTCAGCAGGTTTGTCACAGCTTTGTAATTTTCTTATTCATGTGTCTTATGCATGTGAAATAGAAACTTTTATAATTAAGCCAAACTCTTTGAATATAGAAACTAATTTATTTCAAAAGCAATTGAGAATCTCATACTAACTGTATATGTCACACCAATGTAGTTGTTAAGAGAATACTGCCCACTATTTTGTTCCTTAGAGTGGTATGCATATGTTACCTGAAGTCTCAGAAGAACCTAAATTTATAACTCAAATATCTATCTTGTCCCATCTGAAGTATTCCCCTCTATTGTGGCTCTGATATTGAATTGTGAAAATATTTTTGCCACAAGGTAAAATTCTGTATATCTATTACAAAAAAATCAATGCATTTGATTGTTTATGCAAATAATGTTCCACTTCTTGGAAACATTCATGTATTAAGGTTCTTTGAGGCAGGCGATGATATTATGTATCACATAGTCTATTATCTTAAATTCTAAGAACAACTCATCCTGAAAGATTGCTTTCACTGATTTTCAAATGAGAAATGAAAACTCAAAAGTGATTTGTTGTTGGCTGCTTTACTCCCATACCAGAATTAGGATTCAAATGGCTTGGGGCAGGGCAGAGCTCTTGCACCACACTGCCTCTTCATATGTAAAAAATGCCCTATAATCAATAGCAATTCAAAAGCACAATCTGATTTTGAGTTGTAGGTTCACAAAATTCATGTTAGGTATTATGTGAGTCCTGAGCTAAAGCAGAGGTGAATCAGGTTTTTCCAAGTTCAAGAGGGTGTTTAAAAGTTGAAATATGATATTATTAGTTGGCAACCATCCATAATCATGGGGAAGTGTGTATATTGGGTCCTTTGGATTTTATTTTCTTTCCAGGAACAATTGAACTTAAAAAGAGAAATACTAGTTTGGATGTTCCTTAGTGAGCAGATGGCAGTTGTCAGCCTTCAGATGTTGTGCCATTAGACTGAGATGAGCTAATTTATATACATTATTGTAGTGCAGTTTATACCCATTAGCTGCAGTTCTTCAGTCTTGTGTACCACAATTTCCAACATTGTTTTTTTTCTTAAATTGAGTATTTATATTGTCTATGGTTGGAAGGTCCTGCTGCATCTTGAGTGCTATGACTATGTATATGCATGCCTGGCTCAGCATATGATGTTTCTAGAGGTGCCATAATTGTCAAAGGCTGAAGGCACGATGGTGTTTTTCCATGAACTGTTCTTAGAGAGGGGTACTCTCCTTAAGAAAGTGCTCAAAATCCTTGGCCATCAGAGAAATGCAACTCAAAACAACTCTGAGATACCACCTCACACCTGTCAGAATGGCTAAAATAAAAAATACCAATGACAATCTATGCTGGAGTGGATGTGGAGAAGAAGGAACACTCCTCCATTGCTGGTGGGAGTGTGAACTTGTAAGACAACTCTGGAAATCAGTATGGCGGTTGCTCAGAAAAATGGGAATCAATCTACCTCAATATCCAGTCATTCTTCTCTTGGGTATATACCCAAATAGTGCATGTTCATACAACAAGGACATATGTTCAAACATGTTCATAGCAACATTGTTTGTAAGAGCCAGAACCTGGAAGCAACCTAGATGACCCTCAACAGAAGAATGGATAGAGAAAATGTGGTACATTTATACAATGGAGTACCACTCAGCAGAAAAAAGCAATGGAATCTTGAAATCTGCAGGCAAATGAATGGAACTAGAAGAAACAATCCTAAATGAGCTAACCCAGTCACAAAAAGACAAATGTGATACATACTCACTCATATATGAATTTTAGACATAGAGCAAAGGTTTACCAGCCTATAATTCTCTTCACCAAAGAAACTAGGAAACATGAAGGACTCTAAGGGATAAAAAGACCCCAAGAATGGCAAGTGGCATGAACTCCTGAGCTAATTGTGATCATGAGGGTAGGGGAGAGGGTGCTGCCTCAATAAGAGCAGGAGAAGAGGAGTAGAGGAAAGAAAATGGAGGAGCAGAGATATTGAGTAGGGATAAGAATAGAGGAAGAGAGCAGGATGAGAGATACCATATTAGAGGGAGCCACAGAGAAACCTTATCTCAAAAAAAAAATGATACACACAATTCCCTCCACATTGTGGAAGTCTTGAAAGCCAAGATCGCTGCTGTGTCTGAGTTCCAGAAAGAGCTCGAGTGTAAACATGCAGCAGAAATCGCAGGTTACCAAATAAAACTTGAAATGCTAGAAAAAGAAAAGAATGTGACACTAAAGAGGATGTCAGAGTCCCATGAAATGCAAATGCAGCAATTAGAAATCATCTCATCAGTAAGGAAGAAGCCCTTCTGCCTTTTCCCTCTGGGCTTTTATCTTTCTTCCTTCTGCATATCTTACTTTCCTTATTACTTCGTGGTTGGTCGGCTGGGTGGCTGGGCGGCTGGGTGGCTGTGTGGCAGGGTGGCTGGGCAGCTGGGTGGCTGGTTCCTGATGTCCTCCTCTCCATGTCTTCTTGCTGCTCCACTTCTTCTGTTCTATTTATTCACTCTGTCTGCCATGCCCTCCTATCCTTGCTCCTGCGTCACCATTGGCCATTCATCTCTTTATTAGGATCACCAGGTGTTTTAGAAAGACACAGTAACACATGTGTTAAACAAATGCAGCCCAAACAAAAGTAACACCTTAGAATAATAATCTACCACAGCTGTGACTGCAGGCCATGCCAGGTCCTTGAGTATCAGGTCAGGACTGCAATACATCAGCATCTCAGCCAGATGAACTGAAACTCTCCCTCCTGGGCTTTGTTGAATGATATTCCTTTTTCCTAGTGTTACCCATCCTCCTCCAGTCTTTCCTACTTGTTCCTCTTTCTTCTTGCTCTTGGTTTAAATGTTACTTCCTTGTGACCATGGTAGCTGAGGGGATACAAGAGCATTGGCTTAAATTAGTACAAAATAAGATTGTTTTGGGGGCTTTGATTTACTTTTTTTGATTAAAGAACACAGGAAAAATTAACCTGTACACCCCAGTTTTTTCAAGGTTGCCAAAGACTTATTAGTACCACTTTTCATTTTCCTGGAAAGGACATTTGGTGAAAATTTATGCTTACTTCCCTATGTTAGATAGCATAATATGTTCATCACTCTTGCCAAGAGTATTGTGGCTGTGTAGAATGTTTCTGCACCACAGAGATATCTCAGCAGGTAAGGGTGTTGGCTGCTATGCCTGACAACCTCAGTCTGACCCCTGAAACCCACAGGTAGAAGGAGAAAACCAATCCCCACAGATTGTCCTCTGACTACCACATCCCCAATGTGGAGCAGAGGCATGTACACAGACACACCAATGAGTCAGTACGTAAATAATAAAAAACGAGAACATCCCTGCTTTCTAGGAAATGCACAGCAATATTTGGAAATTAAGGCCCATCTGTCTGCAACAAACCGGCACAGAATATTTTTTTTTTGGACAAAATTTCTGAGAAATTTTAATGACAAAAATTTACCACTGGTTGGTGGTAGCACATGACTTCAATCCCAGAACTCGGAAGGCAGAGGCATTTGCATCTCCGTGAGTTCAAGGCCAGCCTGGTCTCCAAGAGCTAGTTCCAGGACACCTAGTTCTACACAGGGAGACCCTGTCTTGAAGAAAAAAAATTACCATGTGCATTCCATTCTTTCTCATCTGACTTCTTGTTGTTAATTCCATTGTCTCTACACCTCTCTTCACTTAATTTTTCTTTATAACAGGGCACTGAATTTCCAACTGCTATGGAATGTCTTAGGAAGCAGACAAAAGGAGTGTGTTGCCATTAAATGCTCTTAACAATGGCAGGGAGGAGATTGGGACCGGAGACAAAGAAATGGACACTTCAAGACAAAGTGTGTGTTCACCTCCTGGTGGGAATCTGCAGCCAGCTAGAAGCATTCTGTTTGGTGCTCCTGAAAAATGTTTTATTCAGTGAAATTATTTCATTTCACAAAGGAGATAATTGATATTATTACTATAAGTGATAATATTTTTCAAATTAGTTTTAAATAGCTGTATTTTATTTTTAATAAATAAATTCTTACCTCTTTCACCTGGAGTGCTATTTGTTTTAGACAAACAGGTTATGGGCAACAGTGTAATAGAAGGATGTCAACTGGTACCTAAAGTGAGACTGTAAATCACTTGGAAGCTCAGCTATTTCCAGTGTTAGAGGAAAATGGTGATTGTGGTTGCGTTTTATTTTTTGTGTTTTTCTCCATTTTTAAATTTAAATTTGACACAAGATAGTTTTACATGTTTATCCCAATTCCCTTTCCTCCCCTGCTCCACACTACCAACCTACCTATCCCACAACTTTTCTGCTCCCCACCGACAGTGATGCCTTCCTTAGGGGGTCTTCAGAGTCTCATATCCTTTGGGATAGGGCCTAGGTATTTCCCCATGTGTCTAGGCTCAGGGGGGTATCCCTCTATGTGGAATGGACTCCCAAGTCCATTCCTATGCTATGGATAAGTACTGATCCACTACAAGAGGTCCCAGAGATTTCCCAGGCTTCCTCACTGACACCCACATTCATGGGGTCTGGATCACTTCAGGGCTTCTTTCCATTCAATCAGACTGAGGACCTAGAGCACCACCTTATTCAGGTCAGCTGTTTCTGTGGGTTTCACCAGCCTGGTCTTGACCCCTTTGCTTATCACTGGTCCTTCTCTGCAACTGGAGTCTAGTTCAGTTCAGTGTTTAGAGGTGGGTATCTGCTTCTACTTCCATCACCAGCTGGATGAAGGCTCTAGGTTGGCATTTATTTTAGTCATCAGTCTCATTATCAGGGGAGGGTTTTTAAGGTAGCCTCTCCACTGTTCCTTTGATGGTTAGTTGTCATCATCCTTGTAGATCTCTGGACATTTCTCTAGTGACTGATTTCTCTTTAAGCCTATAATGGCTCCATTTCTCATGGTCATATCTCTTATTTTGCACTCCTCTATTCTCCCCCCTACACACTACCCTACTCTCTTATGTCCTCCTCATCCCTCCTTTCCTCCCCTTCTCATTCTCCTAGCTCCCTCTCCCCTCCCTCCATACTCCCAGTTTGCTCAGGAGATCGTGTCCCTTTCCCCTTCTCCAGGTGAAAATGTATGCCCCTCTTACAGTCCTCCTTGTTTCCTAGCTTCTCTGGTGATGTGGATTGTAGGCTGGTAATCCTTTGCTCTATGTCTAAAATCCATATATGAGTGAGTGCATACCATGTTTGTCTTTGTGTGATTGGGTTACCTCTCGCAGAATGGTTTCTTCTAGTTCCATCCATTTTGCTGTGAATTTCAAGATTCCATTGTTTATTTTTTCCACTGAGTAGTACTCCATTGTGTACATGTAACACATTTTCTCTATCCATTCTTCAGTTGAGGAGCATCTAGGTTGCTTCCAGGTTCTGGCTATTACAAATAATGCTGCTGTGAAGATTGTTTAACAGATGTCCTTGTTATATAAATGTGCTTCTTTTGAGTATATGCCTAAGACTGGAATTGCTGGATCTTGTGTTAGATTGATTCCCATTTTCCTGAGGAATCACCATAATGATTTCCAAAGTAACTGTACAAGTTGGCACTCCCAGCAGCAATAAAACAATATTTCCCTTTCTCCACATCCACTCCAGAATAAGTTATCATTGGTGATTTTGATTTTAGCCAGTCTGAAAGGAGTAAAATGGTATCTCAGAGTTGTTTTGGTTTGCATTTCCCTCATGACCAAGGATGTTCAGTACTTCCTTATGTGTCTTTCTGCCATTTTAGATTCCTCTATTGAGAATTATCTATTTAGTTCTGTACCCTACATTTCAACTGGATTATTTGGTATTTTGGATACTAGCTTCTTGATTTGTTTGTAAATTTTGGAGATCAGCCCTCTGTGGGATGTGGGGTTGGTGAATATCTTTTCCCAATCCATTGGCTGCCATTTTGTCTTGTTGACTGTGTCCTTTACCTTACAGAAGCTTCTTAGTTTCAGGAGGTCCTATTAATAATTGTCAAATCCCATGTCTGTGCTACAGGTGTAATGTTCAAGAAGCTGTCTCCTTTACCAATTCATTCAAGGGTACTTACCTATTTCTCTTCTAAGAACTACAGTGTGGTTTGATTTATGTTGAAGTCTTTGATACATTTGGACTGAAGTTTGTGCATGGCAGTCTTGTACATGCCAGCATCCATTTATGCTATCACCATTTGTTGAAGATGCTTTTGAAGGGACCAGCTCCCCATTTTGGCAGCCATGACAGTAACACATGCTTGCCATGACCTTGCCTTGGTCACTAACAGGTCAGATGCCTGCCTCGTGGCAAGGAACCAATCAGAAGTTAGCTAGTGGTACTATGCTTTACAGCTCTGGGTGTGCTTTATGGACAAGTGCACAGCAATGATGCACAGAGCATAGGGTCTTTGGGCCATAACAACCAGTTGGCCAATCAACACAGGGCAAGCTCTCCAAGCCTGGAGGCACACCAATCCTGAGTCTGTGTGTACCCCTAGAAACTCCCCTTACGCTGCCCTACAAGACCTCTATGCATCCGGTTGGAGCTGTCTTTGCTAGCCATCCGCCATGGTGGGTGGGTTAAAGACAATAAAGCCTCATGCTGTTTGCATCAAGCTTTCAAATCTCCCTGGTGATTGGGGTTACTGTGGTCCTGGGTTAAGACCCTGGAAGCCTTTTTTTATTCCATTGCATATCTTCAGCTTCTTTGTTCAAAATCATGTTCATAGTTGTGTGGGTTAATATCAGGGTTTTCAGTTTGATTCCGTTGGTCTACCTGTCTACTTTTGTGCCAATACTAAGCTGTTTTGAGGACTATAGCTCTGTAATAGAGCTTGAAATCAGGGATGGTGATGCTTTGAGAAGTTCCTTTTTTTTTACAGTTTTTTTTTTTTTTTGGCTATACTAGGCATTTTGTTTCTCCATATAAAATTGAGAACTGTTTTTTTAAGGTCTGTGAAGAATTCTGTTGGGATTTTGATGGGGATGGCATTGAACCTGAAGATTGCTTTTGGCAAGATTGCCATTTTTACTATGTTGATCCTACTTATCCAAGAGCATGGGAGATGTTTCCATTTTCTGGGATCTTCTTAATTTCTTTCTTTAACGACCCAAAGTTCTTGCTGTACAGGTCTTTCACTCATTTGGTTAGTGTTACCCCAAAATATTTTATGTTGTTTCTGGCTATTGTAAATGGTGATGTTTCTCTGATTTCTTTTGCAGCCCTCTTATTGTCTGCATATAGTAGGGCTACTGATTTTTTTTGAGTTAATCTTGTATCCTGCCACTTTGGTGAATTTGTTTCTCAGTGGGAGGAGCTCCCTGGTAGAGTTTTTATGGTCACTTATGTAAACTATCATATCATCTGCAAACAGTGAAAGTTTGACTTCTTCCTTTCCAATTTGTATCCCCTTGATCTCCTTTTGTTTTCTTATTCCTCTAGCTAGCACTTCAAGTATAATATTGAAGTGATATGGAGACAGTGGACAGCCTTGTCCTGTTCTTGATTTTAGAGGAAAAGCTTTGAGTTTCTCTTTATTTAGTTTGATGTTGGATGTTGGTTTACTGTGTACTGTTTTTATTGTGTTCAGGTATGTACCTCTTATCCCTGGTCACTCCAGGACCTTTATCCTGAAAGGGTGGTGGATTTTTCAAAGGCCTTTTCAGCATCTATTTAGATGATCATATGGTGTTCTTTTTCAGTTTGTTTGTATGGTGGAATACATTGTTGGATTTTGTATGTTGAATCAACCCTACATCCCAGGGATGAAGCCTACTTGATCATGGTGGAAGATTTTTCTGATATGTTCTTGGATTCGGTTTGCCAGTATTTTATTGAGTATTTCTCTATCAATGTTAATGAAGGATATTGGCCTGTAGTTCTCTTTATAAGTTGTGTCTTTGTGTGGCTTGGGTACCAAGGTAATTGTAGCCTCATAAAAAGCATTTGGCAATGTCCCTCCTGCTTCTATTGTGTGGAAGAATTTGAAGAGTATTGGTATTAGCTCTTCTTTGAATTTTTGTTAGAAATTTGTACTGAAAACATCTGGCCCTGGGCTTTCTTTGGTTGGTAAACTTTTGATAACAGCTTCTATTTCCTTAGAGGTTATAGGTGTGTTTAATTGCTTATCTGTTCTTGATTTAATTTTGGTAAGTGATATCTGTCCAGAATATTGTCCATTTACTTTAAATTTTCAAATTTTGTGGAATACAGGTTTTCAAAGTATGACCTGAAGATTCTCTGGATTTCCTCATTGTTTGTTGTTATGTCACCCTTTAAATTTTTGATTTTGTTAATTTGCCTGTTCTGTCTCTGCCTTTTGGTTAGTTTGGATAAAGGTTTGTCTATGTTGTTCATTTTCAAGAAGAACCAACTCTGTTACATTGGTTCTTTGAATTGTTTTCTTTATTTCACCTTTGCTGATTTCTGCCCTCAGTTTGATTTTTTTCTGGTGTCTACCACACCAGGGTGAATTTGATTCCATTTGTTCTAGAGCTTTCAGTTGTGATGTCAACTCTCTGGTGTGACTATTCTCTTGTTTCATCATGTGAGCACTTACAACTTAGAACTTTCCTCTTAACACTGCTTTCAAAGTGTCCCATAAGTTTGCGTATGTTGTGTCTTCATTTTCATTGAATTCTAGGAAGTCTTTAATTTCTTTCTTTATTTCTTCTGTGACCCAGTAATGGTGCAATTGCAAATTGTTCAATTTCCATTAGTTGGTAGGTTTTTTGCAATTTGTGATGTTCTTGGGTTCTAAATTTAAAGCACAGTGGTCTGATAAGACACAGAGTTTTATTTCATTATTTTGTACCTATTGAGCTTTGCTATGTTGCCAAGTATGTGGTTGATTTTAGAGAAGGTTCTATTTGATGCTGAAGATAAAGTGTATTCTTTTGTGTTTGGATGGAATGTTCTATAGATGTCATAACTTCTGTAAGTTCCTTTGCCTCTTTGTTAAGTTTCTATCTTGTGGATCTGTCCAGTGATGAGAGTAGGGTGTTGAAGTCTCACACTAAAACTGTGTGAGGTCTTATTTGCTATTTGAGTTGTTGAATATGTTTTCTGAACTTGGATTTGTGTCTTTACCTTCTGTACTTACTATCCTTAGGTTTGGTCTTTTCACGGTGTCCCCTATTTCCTGTATATTTTATGTTAAGTTTTTGTTGGACTTAAGATTTTCTTTGTTTGATGAATCTATTTCCTCTAGTTTATCTTCATCGTCTGAGATTCTGTCTTCCATCTCTTGTATTCTATTGGTTATGCTTGCATCTGTGGTTCCTGATTGTTTACTCAGCTTTCCTAATTCCAGCATTCCCTCAGTTTGTGTTTTTTCATTGTCTGTATTTCAATTTTCAGGTCTTGAACTTTCTGAATTGTTTCCTTCAGCTGTTTGATTGTATTTTCATGGCTTTCCTAAAAAGATTTGTTGAGTTCTTGTATCTTTTGGTTTGTCTTTTCTTTCATTTCTCTGAAAGATTTTCTCAATTCCTCTCTTAGTGCCTCTATCATTTCCATGAAGTTGTATTTAAGGCTGCTCTCTTCTGCTTCATCTGTGTTGGGAGGTTCTGGTCTTGCTGGTGCAGAGTCCTTTCGGGTTGATATAAAGAAAGTTCAAATCTTGAGTTGGTAATCTACCTTGTGTATATATGTGTAGAATATCAGTCCCAAGAGAGGTCTAGTGTTAAATCAGAGGGAACCTGTCAGTCAAAACTCCAAATGTCCACTACAGTGTTAACAGAAGGGGATTTAATACACACCAAATAACATCTATACTGAAACCAAAATCTGCAAATGCAGAAGCTGTTAATTATAAAAATCACAGGGAAAAAAGTCCAGAGCAACCTAAACCATAGACTACATTGAAGAATTTAAAAATGCTGCAACATGGGTTTGTGAGGAGACTAAGGAGCACCAAGTTCATACCTTTCTGGCATCAAAATAATTCAAGACAATCCTAGATCATCAATAGTAAAGTCATTAAGGTTTAGTAAAGAAGTCACATTACTGACATAAAGTTGGGGAAAGACAATGGCCATGAATGTTGTTTTAGGTTGAGCATTTTGGCTGGGCCCACGACTGTGGTACATGTTTTTTAATCCCAGCACTCAAAAAGCAGAGGCAGGCCAGTCTCCATAAATTAGATGTCAATGTGATCTGCCAATTCAGTTCCAGGCCATGGAAAGGTAAATAGTAAGATACTTTCTCAAAACAGAAATTAAAGAAAAGAAAAACAATTGGGATTTTTTGTAGCAAACATTTTTTTTTTTGCTAAAGAAAAAAAAATGCAATTGAACATGGCTTATCACCATGCTTACACAGCCCATTAAGCATTTATCCATGGGAGCCACTTAGACCATATTTAAGATAAGTCTGGCTTAAAGTAAAAGGTTAAAGAACTGTTAATAGTCACAAAGAAATATCCTAACTGAATCAACAAAAGATGTAAAAACTGCTGACTACTAAGAATATGTTACATAAAATATATTTATAAACAAATAACAACAAAGGCAGAGCAGTGACTGGAATGAGATATAGCCAACACGGCTTGGGACCATTTATAGACAGGACATTATAAGAATTTAATAATGGAAGCTGTCCAGAAATGGAATATGTTGCTACATAAGGTACAGGAGCAGTTTAGTACATAAATACAGTGGAGACAGACACCAGTTTAGTGATGCCTCCTCTCTCATTACAAAAGCTGAACTGCTGATCTAATGGCCCATTCAATTGCTAATCTATAATCCTTTGTATCTTATGTTAAGTGTATTAGATAATGATGTAAAGTTCAAGGTCTTCATATGTTTGGAACTAATAAAAGGACATGGGTCAGAGAGCAATGGAGCATTATACAAAGATTTACTCTTAGATTTATGAAATATTCCACTTTACGAAAATTCCATTCCTCAAAATGCAGTCCTTTCCCCAGGAGGAGAAAGATCTCTCTCTCATTTTCCTCTTCCTTGTCCTCTTCCTCTTTCTCTATCCCTTCTCTCTCTGTCTCTCTTTCCCCTTCTCTCTCTGTTAAAGGAATTTCAGGATGGTTTATTGAAGAAGGACAGGTATGTTACAGAAGCACACTCTTCAACCGATGCAATCAGTCATCTCATTACCTCCAAATGGCACATAGGCAAACTTCTGTCCTCATAATGGGTTATCCTGTAAGTAGCAGTCAGGGTTAAATTTCAAACTCTCTACCCAGGAGTCTTTCAGTCTTTGAATGATAGTGGGAGAAAAACATACCTGAAGTCCTGGAGGAATGGTATACCCTGACACAATCTACAAAGTGAGAAAGAACACATTTCATTAGGGAATGTTTGATAACAAAAAAGGCACTAACTGTGTCTATGTGAACTATACTAATGTTTTAATCCTGTCCAGGTGATAAACCACATAAATTACCTTAAAGTGATTTAAGTGGGCCAATACTGAACTAGAAGTATACACACAAACCCAGCTCAACGCAGAGTAGAATTTCAAAACCTTTTCCTAATATTTTCTACATAATTTATGCCTACATTTTTTACAAAATACCATATTACATTTAATGCCAACAAAGAAAGGAGCCTCTAATATTTAAAAACCTTCAACTGTTAAATTAAAATGAGTAGCATAATTACAATTAGACTTACATGTTTACTACCTGTAAGTATGTAACAATTTTTGTGCATTTACAATAATGACAGTTTTTCCTTTTATATCTTAAAATATTCTCTTTGAAACTGATCTCTAGGCAGGGAAATGTAGGTAAGACTTACCTGAGAGTTCCTGGCCTTTCTCATCATGGTCATTAAAAGAGGTCTCAGTCTTAATGTTTATTTTATGCATCAAGTAAATCCAGTACCCACAGGGTTTTTTTTATTTAAAAAAAGGATCAAGGATCATTTCTGTTTCCCCCCTACACAAATATCCACCACACCTCCACAACAGGAGAGAATTATTTTAATATCCTGGTTAGTGTGAGAATAAAAAGGTAGTGGTTCATGATGGCTGAGTTTTAACACAAACTCAGGAGAGAAATTAGATTGGGGGCAAGATATCAGGAAGTGGGTCAATTGTATTGTTTAGGGACCCATAAAATTCACTCTTTGAAAATCTGATTGATGGCCTGGAAAATCTGAGAGATGGCTCAGTGGTTAAGAACATTGACTGCTCTTCCAGGGGACCTGGGTTCAATTCCTAGCACTCACATGGCAGCTCACAACTGTGTGTAACTCATATTCCAGGGGATACAACACCCTCACACAAACATATATGCAAGCAAAACACCAGTGTACATAAAATACAAATAAATAATTAAAAAAATAAAAACAGATTGTCATGTATCAGTGCCTAAATTTTCAGAGAAATTAGACAACATTTGATGTTCCAGACAAATTAGACATATAAAAATCTACCACAAGTACCTTCATGAAGGTGGGGATAATGAGTTCACTAGACCCAAGATCAATGGTAAATGGGTGTTTTATTAGGGAACAACTTACACAGATAGTAATAAAAGGTTGGAGGGAGGAAAAGGAAGGGAGACATGGTGTCGTTATACTTTCAAAGGAGAAAATGATGAATGGATAAAAATACAGAAAATTTGAATAAGACCATCAAAGACAATTCCTCAATAAGTATTCAAGGCTGGTTGCTCCTTGAATCCTTATCCCTAAACTTTTGCTAAGGTCAGTGGGAGAACTATCACTACAAGCTTTTCACAAAATGGGCAAGAAGAATTCATATACATAGCAGAAGAAACCTTAATAAACTCTCTCAATTAGTATTTACCTAAGGGACTGGAAAAACTGTAATGGAAAACCTGCTTAATAACATCTATTAAGTAACTGATTTTCTTTATTTAAATAGCAATCTAACACAGGCTTAGCAAAAAACAAGATTTATATACTATCATTTTACAAAATGAGGTAATACAGGGTTTGTTTTTACTAACCAAATTTGAGTATTGCATTTTTCTGCTTTTTTTTAAAGTTCAATTTTGTATGATATATTAAAAGTGACCACATGATTTTACAAAAAAAATGAAGCTAGTGTACTTCATTCAAGAGTGGCTTGCTATATCAAGTGAACCATATTGGAAAGTTTCTAGGAGAACACAGCTACTTAGATGAAAAATTCTTTTCCACAAACTATTTGACTCAATTCATCTTGTACCATGCTGCATATGACCTTCTGAAGACTGTGTTCTTTTCTAGTTTAGATAATCTAGTTTAGATAACTGTGCTTCTAGTATAGGTTTAAAGAAAAATCAGGCACTAGGGAAGTGTCCAGAGATCTACAAGGATGATACCACTTAACCATTTAAGCAACAGTAGAGAGGCTGCCTTAAATGTCCTCCCCTGATAAGGAGATTGATGACATAAGAAAGTGTTCAACATCCTTAGCAATCAGAGATATGCAAATCAAAACAAAAATGAGATACCATCTTACTCCTGTCAGAATGGCCAAAATCAAAAACACCAATGACAGTTTATGCTGGAGAGGATGTGGAGAAAGGGGAACATTGCTTTATTGCTGCTGGAAGTGCCAACTTGTACAGTTACTTTGGAAATCATTATGGTGATTCCTCAGGAAAATGGGAATCAATCTAACACAAGATCCAGCAATTCCAGTCTTAGCCAGATAGTGAAAATAAGCACATTCATACAATAAGGAAATCTGTTCAAGGTTGTTCATAGCAACAATATTTGTAATAACCAGAACGTGGAAGAAGCCTAGATGCCCCTCAGCTGAAGAATGGATAGAGAAAAATGTGGTACATTTACACAATGGAGGGCTACTCAGCAGGGTGGGGTGTGGATGATGGAATCTTGAAATTTGCAGGAAAATGTATGGAACTAAAAGAAGCCATTTTTAGGTAATTTTAGGTCCACAAAAAGAGGACCATGGTATTGTCGCGTCTATCTTGACCAGCGAGAGAAACACGACCACGACTCTTCTTCAAGCAGTTTATTCAGGAATCTTGTACATTAGTTTCTCCTCTCTCCCAGCCCCTGAAAGCCCTTAAGTAGATGCTCAGTGCCCAATCAGCTCATGCCATCTGGCAATCCCGGATAGGCCACAGAAGGAGGAAGCGTGCCAGATGACTTAAGCTCTTCCCAATAAGGCTTGTTTACAGAAAACTCAGCCACAAGGGAAATGTCTGGAGATCTACAAAAATGATACTAGTGAACAATCTAAGCAACAGAGGAGAGGCTACCTTAAATGCCCTCCCTTGATAATGAGATTGATGACCGACTGATATACCACCTTATAGCCCTCATCCAGCAGGTGGTGGAAGTAGAAGCAGACACCCCACAACTAATCACTGAAGTGAACAGGAATCCAGATGCATAGAAGGACGAGTGAAGCACAAAGTGGTCTGTCCAGACCAGGCTGGTGAACCCCACAGAAACAGCTGACCTGAACATTGGGGAACATTTGCTCCCCAGAATGATAGCTGGATACCAGATTTAGGTATCCAGATGCAGGTTCCAGACACAGGAATAAGGGTTTAAGTGAGGAAACCTCAGAAATCTACAGGACCCCCTGTACTACATCAGTGCTTATCCCTAGCATAGGAATGGACTTTGGGAGCCCATTCCATATAGAGGGATACTCCTTGTGCCAAGACACATGGGGATGGGCCTAGGCCCTATCCCAAAGAATACAATAGACTCTGATGACACCTATAGAAGACCTCACCATCCAGGGGAAGCAGAAGGGATATGTGATAGGTAGTGTTTTAGTTGGGAGGGGGAGGGCTTGTAGGGGAGGACAAGAGGGAGAGGGAACTGGGCTTGTCATGTAAAACAATCTTGTTTCTAATTTAAATATAAAAATCTGAAAAAAAGAAAATCAAAAAAATAAAGAAAGAAAACACTAAAAGAAAATGCACTAACAATATTAATTTGGTTCCTAATCGTGTACCCAGCATTTGTATTTCCAGCATCCCCTCATTCCATGTTTTCTTTATTGTTTCTAATTCTGCCTTCAAACTGTGAACTGTTTGAATTTTTTCCTTCACTTATTTGGTTCTTTTTTCTTGGCTTTCTTTAGATTGTTTAAGACATTTGTTTATTTTTGAATTTTTTGGTTTCTCTTTTCCTCCATTTTATGTAATTTTTTGCTTGTTTTTTCTTGTATTTCTTTAAGGGAGTTTCTTGCTTCCTCCTTAATGGTGTCTATCATCTTCATAAGATAAATTTTTTGTTTTGTTTTTCGAGACAGGGTTTCTCTGTGTAGCTTTGAGGCCTATACTGGCACTCACTCTGGAGACCAGGCTGGCCTTGAACTAACAGGCAGGGGGTGATGGGGAGGTTGGAGGCAGAGGGCAGAGGGCAGAGGGCAGAGTGGGTACAAGGGTCCTGGGCAGTTCCAAGAGACTTTTTCTACCACCCAGAGACACAACCATATTTCTTTGACCATGACCCAGACATCTTCTGCCACATCCTCAATTTCTACCACACAGGGAAGCTTCACTATCCCTGTCATGAGTGCATCTCTGCTTATGATGAAGAATTGGCCTTCTTTGCCCTCATCCCAGAAATTAGTGGCAACTGCTTTTATGAGGTGTACAAAGACCTCAGGTGGCAGAATGAAGAGTGGCTGCAGGGTGATGCATACACTGACAACACAGGAGAGAGTGCACTGCTCAACATGACTCCTAGGCAGAAGGTCTGGTGGGCCTTTGAGAACTCTCACTCTAGCACCACGATCCTGGAGTTCTGCTATGTGACTGGGTTCTTCATTGCAATCTCAGTCATCACAAATGTGGTAGAAACAGTTCCATGAGGGTCTAGCCCAGGCCCCATAAAAGAGCTGCCTTGTAGGGAATGGTACACAGTAGCCTTCTTTTGCTTGAATAATGCCTGTGTCTTGATTTTCACCTTTGAGTACTTATAACACCTAGCCACAACACCTAGCCATTATCATTTTGTGCTCAGTGATATGAGTATCATTGATGTGGTGGCGATCCTGCCTGAATACATTGGGCTGGACATGACAGATAATGAGGATGTCAGTGGAGCCTTTTTCACCCTCTCGGTCTTTTGAGTCTTCAGGATCTTTAAGTTTTTCTGGCATTCTCAAGGCCTGCATATCCTGCTGTGCACATCAAAGAACTGCACCACAGGATTGGGCTTCAAGCTCTTTTTGCTCACTGTGGCTATCACCAGTTTTGCTACTGTCATGTTTTACAAACAAAAGCAGTTTGCAGCAAGCAAGTTCACCTTCATCCCTGCAGCCTTCTGGACACCATCATCACCAGGATAACACAGGGTTAGGTGCCATTGTAAGAAATGGGATGGAGATTGGACATGGGTGGGTTGATTGTGAGTCTTGGGGTTTCCTGATACTTGAGAGTGGCTACATTTTTCTTTCAATGGATTTATGAAAGCACTAGTAATTTGGGAAAATTATGTGGATCAGTGCAATGGGCATGCCCAAAAGATAGAAAGTACCAGGGAGTTGCAGGCAAATAATAAGTTTTAATACCAAAAAGTGACAAGTAAAAGATTAACAGACTAATTAATAGCGACAGATGGCCTGTGTTTTCAACCTAAGAACCCTATCTTATTTTACATAATTATAAAATTGTAGATATGATTATCAAAATAGTTTATATATTATTGTATATATTATATGTAATACATTATATATATTAATATATCAGTAGGTTATCATTTTCATTTTCATTATGGCTAATAGGTTATATATAGAATATTAGACCTGAAAGTGGTCAACTATACAAAATGTAATGTTTGAAAATCTAGGTTAGGGCCACCTGAGGCCTGGGACTGTGACTGTGGAGCCCATCCTGTTGGTATCCAGCTCACCCAGAGACTGCCAGGGTCCTAGTCCCCATCTCCAACCATGGGATGAGGTAAAGTTGGGCTTCTTTCTGGCCTGCCTTCCTCTGCCCTGCTCGGGAGATATGTGAGGCCTGGGAACTGTGCTCTGCAGATCCCATCAGAACAGGATCCAGCCCACCCAGAGAGTGCCAAGGCCCCAGTACCAGTCCTGCTTCCACCCACTGGAAGAGGAGAGACATCAGAGTATTAGACATGTTTACACCAACTGGAAGGGAAACTCGGTCCTGTACAGAGCAGGAGAGGAAGAGACAGCTTCTATACCACCAGAAGAGGGAATGGGAAGAAGACAATATAAAAACACATTCAACAACAGAAAAGCTAATATGACACCGCCTGAGGTCTAAGAACTCTACACCAGCAAGATTTGAAAATCCCAATGCAGATGAAGCAGAAGAGAATGACCTTCAAAACAACTTCATGAAAATGATAGAGGCCCTCAATGAGTAAATGAAAAAATTTCTTTAAGAAATGTAAAAAAATAAAAACCCAAAATTCAATAAATCAACAAATCGCTTAAGGAAACAGTTCAAGACCTGAAAACTGAAATAGAGACAATAAAGAAAACAAAAACTGAGAGAATTTTGGTAATAGAAAAGTTGGGTAACCAATCAGGAACTACAGATGCAAGCATAACCAACAGAATACAAGAGATGGAAGACAGAATCTCAGGAGTTGAAGCCACACTAGGAGAAATAGATTCATAAAACAAAGAAAATCTTAAGTACAACACATCCCTAAGACAAAGTATCCAGGAAATATGGGACACCATGAAAAGACTAAATATAAGTATAATAGGTATAGATCAAGGTGAAGAAACCCAACCCAAAGGTTCAGAAAACATACTCGACAAAATCTTAGAACAAAACTTTCCCATCCTAAAGAAAGACATGCCAATGAAACTAAAAGAAAACTACAGAACACCAAATAGAGTGGACCACAAAGAATGATCTCCTTGCCATATAATAATCAAAACATCAAACATACAGAATAAAGAATATTCAGAGCAACAACGGAAAAGTGTCAAGTAACATGTGAAGGCAAACCTATGAGAATTACACCTGACTTCTCCATGGAAACTCTGAAGCCAGAAGGTCCTGGATAGCTATTCTACTGGCACTAAGAAACCATGATTGTCAGCCCACACTACTATGCCAAACAAAGCTTTCAATCACTATAGGTGGAGAAAACAAGATATTCCATGACAAAACCAGATTTAAACTATACATATCCACCAATCCAGCACTACAGAAAGTTCTGGAAAGAAAACTACAACCCAAGGAAATTAACTAAAACCAGAAAAACATAGACAATTACAGTGAGACAACACATAGTCTGTAAGGTTAAGACATCTTTATTCAGATAAAGACCAGGAAATGCAAGCCAGAGCATGCCAGGGACAGCAAGGCAAGCCAGCCAGAGAGAAGGCTCCCATGTGTCTTAAAAAACTATCATGAATCATCCTGACCTCACCTTGACCACACCCTGACAGGTATGATCAGGCACACCCATCGACAGCCCTTAGGAGGCATGGTTACAGTGTCTCACTACACACAATTGATAATCCCACTTTGCCAAGGGCCAAAAGAAAAATGGGGTGGAAATCCACACACAATTCCACCACCACCACCAAATTCAAAACAAATAAAAATGAGCAATCAGTGGTCATTAATATCCCTCAATGGTAGTGGTCTCAACTTGCCAATAAAAGACACAGGCTAGCAGAAAGAATGAGAAGACAGAATCCATCCTTCTGCTGCATACAAGAAACATACCTCAACTTAAAAGAGTAAAGGGGTAGGAAAAGATTTCAGAATCAAATGCTCCCAAGAAACAAGCAGGGGTAGCAATCCTAATATCTTACAAATGAGATTTAAACTAAAATCAATGAAAAGAGATGAAGGAGGTCATTTACTACTCATCACAGGAGAAATCCATAAGGATGAGTCTCAATTCTGAACATTAATGCCCCAAATACAAAGGCATCCACGTTCATAAAACATACATTACTAAAACTCAATTCACGCATAAAAACTCATACACTTAGGGTGGGAGACTTCAACACCCCACTCTCACCACTACACAGGACCAACAGACAGAAATGTAACAAAGAAACAAAGGAACTAATAGAAGTTATGACCCAATTGATTTTAAAAGACATCTACAGAACATTTCATTCAAACACAAAAGAATATACCTTCTTCTCAGCACCACATGGAACCTTCTCTAAACTCGACCACAACTGGGCAACATAGCAAACCTCAACAGATAAAAAAAATTAAAATAACCCCCTGTATCATGTCATACCACCATGCTTTAAAGTTTGAGTTCAACAACAATAATAATAGCAGAAAACCTACAAACTCATAGAAACTGAATAATGCCCAATTGTACCATACCTGGGTCAAGGAAGAAACAAAAAAAAAGAAATTAAAGATTTCCTAGAATGCAATGAGAATGTGGACACAACATACCCAAACTTATGGGACACTTTGAAAGCAGTGCAAAGAGGAAAGTTTATAGCACTAAGTGTCCACATGAAGAAACTGGAGAATAATCACCCTAGTGAATTAACAGCACAACTGAAATCTCTAGAACACAAAGGAGCCAGTGAACCCAGGAGCAGTAGGCACCAGGAAATAATCAAATTATGGGTTGAAATCAATAACTGGAAACTAGGAAAACAATACAAAGAATCAATATAACGAAAAGTTGGTTCTTCCAAAAATCAACAAGATTGATAAACACTTACCCAAACTTACCAAATGGCAGAGAGTGAACATGCAAATTAATAAAATCAGAAATGAAAAGGGGGACATAACAACAAACACTGAGGAAATCCAGAGAATCATCAGGTCATATTTTGAAACCTGTATTCCTCAAAATTTGAAAATGGAGAGGAAATGGACAATTTTCTGGATAGATTTCACTTGCCAAAACTAAATTAAGAAAAGATAAACAATTTAAATAGACCTATAACACCTAATGAAATACAAGCAGTCATCAAAAGTCTCCCAACCAAAAAAAAGCCCAGAGTCAGATGGCTTCAGTCCAGAATTCTAAAAGAAATTCAAGGAACAGCTAATACCAATTCTCCTCAAAGTATTCCATACAATAGAAGCAGAATGGTCATTGCCAAACTTTTTACAAGGCTACAATTACCTTGGTCTGAAAGAGAAATACAGATCAATATACAGTAAACCAACAGCCAACATCAAACTAAATGGAGAGAAACTCCATACCTCTACAATATTGTCCTTGAAGTTCTAGCTAGAGCAATAAGAAAAAAAAGGAGATAAAAGGAATACAAATCAAAAAGGAAGAATTCAAACTTTCACTATTTGCAGATGATATGATAGTCTACATAAGTGACCCAAAAATCTCTACCTGGGAACTCCTTCAGCTGATAAACACCTTCAGGAAAATGGTAGGATACAAGATTAACTCAAAAAAACTGTAGTCCTAGAGTATACCAATATTACATTCATGGAGAAAGAAATCAGAGAAACATTCCAATCAAAATCCCAGCACAATTTTTCACAGACCTTGAAAAAACAATTCTCAACATTATATGAAAAAAAAAAGACCCAGGATAGCCAAAACAACCCTGTACAATAAAGGAACTTCCGGAGGCATCACCATCCCTGACTTCAAGTTCTATTACCAGCTATAGTCCTGAAAACAGCTTCGTATTTGTACAAAAATAGACATGTAGACCAATGAATTGAGTTGAAAATCCTGATATTGGCCCACACACCTATGAACATCTGACTTTTGACAAAGAAGCTAAAGCTATACAATGGAATAAAGAAAGCATCTTCAACAAATGGTACTGCAAAATTGGATGCTGGCATGAGGAAGACTGCAGCTAGATCCATGCCTATTGCCATGCACAAAACTTAAGTCCAAATGGATCAAAGACCTCAACATAAATCCAGCCACACTAAACTTACTAGAAGCTAAAGTAGAAAATACCCTTGAACAAATTGGTACAGCAGACAGCTTCCTGAACGTTACACCAGTAGCACAGACACTGAGTTCAACAATAAATGGGACCTCCTGAAACTGAGAAGCTTCTGTAAGGCAAAGGACACCATCAACAAGACAAAATGGCAGCCCACAGATTGCAAAAAGATATTCACCAACCCCACATCTGACAGAGGGCTGATCTCCAAAATTTACAAAAAACTCAAGAAGTTAGTCTCCAAAACACCAAATAATCCATTTAAAAAGTGGAGTACATAAATAAATAGATAATTCTCAATAGAGAAATCTAAAATGGCTGAAAGACACATAAAAATGTGTTCAATATCTTTAGCCATCAGAGAAATGCAAATCAAAACAACACTGAGATACCATCTCACTCATGTCAAAATGGCTAAAATAAAAATCACCACTGGGCAGGGATGGTGCATGCCTTTAATGCCAGCACTCGGGAGGAAGAGGCAGGTGGATCTCTGTGAGTTTGAGGCCAGCTTGGTCTACAAGAGCTAGTTCCAGAAAAGCTTCCAAAGCCACAGGGATACCCTGTCTCAATAAACCAAAAAAAAAAAAAAAGACAAATCACCAATGACTGTTCATACTGGAGAGGTTGTGGAGAAAGGGGAACACTCCTTCACTGCTGGTAGGAGTGCCAACTTGTACAACCACTTTGGAAATCTGTATGACAACTCCTCAAGAAAATGGGAATCACTCTTCCATAAGATCCAGCAATTTCACTCCTAGGCATATACCCAAAAGAAGCATATTCATACAACAAGACATCTGTTCAACAATGTTCATAACAGCATTGTTTGTAATAGCCAGAAACTGGAGACAACCTGGATGTCCCTCAACTGAAGAATGGATAGAGAAAATGTGGTACATCTCACAATGGAGGACTACTCAGCGAGGGGGGGGGCGATGGAATCTTGAAAATCAAAGGCAAATGGATGGAACTAGAAGAAACCATTCTGATCGAGCTAACCCAATCACAAAATGACAAATGTGGTATGTTCTCACTCATATTTGGATTCTAGACATAGAGGAAAGGATTACCAGTCTACAACCCACACTGGCAGAGAAGATAAGAAACACAGAAAAGTCTAAGAGAGACATACATGGTCCCTCTGAGAAGGGGAAAGGGACAAAACCTCCTGAGGAAATTGACAGCATGGGGTGAGGAGAGAGTGAGCTAGGAGAATGAGAAGGGGATAAGAGGAGGGATGAGGAGGATGGGAGGGAGCAGGAAGGTTGAATTGGGTGAAGAACAGAAGACAGAAAGATAATAGATACCATAATAGAGGGAGACATTATAGGTTTAAAGAGAAATCACGCCTTAGGGAAATGTCTGGGCATCTACAAAGATGACACAAACTAATGATCTAAGCAACAGAGGAGGAGCTACCTTAAATGCCCTCCCCTGAAAATGAGATTGATGATTAACTTATATGCCATCCTATAGCCTTCATCCAGCAGCTGATGGAAGTAAAGCAGACACCCACAGCTAAACACTGAACTGAACAGGAATCCAGTTGCAAAGGAGGAGGAGTGATGAGCAATGTGGTCCAGACCAGGCTGGTGAAACCAACAGAAACAATTGACCTGAACAATGGGGAACTCTTGGTACCCAGACTGATAGCTGGGAAACCAACATGGGATTGATCCAGACCCTATGAATGTTGGTGTCAGTGAGAAGAAGTCAAAAAATCTATAGGGCCCCTTTTAGTAGTTCAATACTTATCCCTAGCATAGGAATGGACATTGGGAGCCCATGGTCCATAGAGGAATACTCCCTGAGCATAGACACATGGGATGGGCCTAGATCCTATCCCAAAGGATGTGACACTCTTTGAATATCCCCCACATGAAAGGTCTCACTCTCCCGAGGGATCAGAAAGAGTATGGGATAGGTAAGGTGTTAGTTGCTGGGATCAGATGAGGATGGGGGGAGAGGGAACTGTAATTGACATGTAAAACAATTTTCTTTCTAATTCACATAAAAAAACAAAAATAAATACACTAAGAAATGATAGGCTGGGGTCTATAGACAGAAAAGCCTGTTGAAATTTAAGTCACCAGAAGCAAACATCAAGATTATCTTGGCCAGTACTTCCCCCCATTTGGAATCAACATAATAAAAATGGCAATCTTACCTTAAATCAATCTACAGCTTCAATGCAACATAATTCTTCCCAGACTTTTAAAGAACAATTCTCAATTTCATATGGATAAACAAAAAACCCAGAACAGCTAAAACAATCCTGTACAAGAAAGGAAGCATCCCTAACTTCAACCTTTACTATAGAGCTATAGTAATGAAAACAGCCTGGTATTGGCATAAAAACAGACACATAGACAGATGGAATTGAATGGAAGACCCAGACATTAATCCACACACCTATGAACACCTGATTTTTGACAAAGAAGCTACAGTTATACAATAGAAAAAGGAAAGCATCTTTAACAAATGGTATCAGAATAACTGGATGTCTCCCTTTCCTTTCTAGTTCTGGATTGAGATTATTCCCCTTTTAAGTAGGAAAGAATCACTATTGTGTTGCTGATATTCAAAATAACTATTGTGAGCCATTCCATTCTGATCATCTCCTAGTGCCAGGAGATGTCTGTTTTGTTCAGTGTATGTTCTTTTGTATCAATTTCTGTTATTGTAATTAGGTGTGTACCTCCCTTACTCTCTAGTCAGAGTGAAAATTTTTGTCTCAGAGTAATATTTTAGTTGGAAAAAAGCTTTCTCCATGTATTTGATTCTTTTTTTTTTGACACAGGGTTTCTCTGTGTAGCTTTGGAGCCTATCCTGGCACTCGCTCTGGAGATCAGGCTGGCCTCGAACTCACAGAGATCTGCCTGACACCACTGCCCGGCATATTTTATTCTTTCTCTTATTCAGTTGTTCTCTACTTCTAAAACAGTCCTTGGCTACTATTACGGATTTTCTTTAATTGCTTTTTGTGTTTTGTGTTGATCACCCCTTTCTAACTTATGTCTATTGGATATATTCTAATATGTCTATTATGTCAAAAAATGACATAAGACTCTAAACTGTATTTCCTAAAATGTCTATAGCTTTGCTTCCAACATTTTCTTTTCTTTTTGATTGATAATATATTAATCTTTCATACACTATATCACAAGCACTGTTCTCTTCCCTCCAATAGCTGCCCAGTGTTGGGGACACTACAACCATGCCTACGAGGGGCTGGCTACAGGTGTGCCTGCTCATGCCTGAGAGGGCATTTCAGGGTGATGTAGGGAAGGTTTAAGAGTGAGGGGCACACATGGCAGGAACCCTTCTTTCATTTCATCTTCAGCTTACTGTACTTACTACTGCCCTGCCGGTTGGCTAGTTTGCTCTGTAAGTAAGGCTTTTCCCTATTAAATTCCCTTTATTCTTTCCTGGCTCTGTACTGGTAATTTCCACATTATCTGGTTGTCAGAAGCAGGATCTTGTAAACGTAGGCCCCATTTGGGAGTGCTTCGAGGGTTCTACCAGGATGGCAGACTAGCTGTCTGGGGAAGCATTCCATCTCCACAGGTGCTCCTAGCTCACAGCCTACCCACCTAGCCACAAAAGCATGTTCCTGCTGCCACTGAGCTCAGAACAGTCTGCTCAGTTGGGAGAGTTCTACAGACCTCCTCACAGTTGTAACACTGGCCCAGAATGCGGCTTCCCTGCACCCGGAGGCCTCCTGCCCTTCTAGTGCTCTGGGGCCTGCACAGGCCTTGAGCCAAGTTGGCCTTGGTTCTCAGCATGATACTTGGCTTCCCTCGGCGGTGGTGGCCCTAAAGCTGAGCCTGTCTCAGTGGTTGCAGCCGCAAGGCCATATACACTCTCAGCTAATTGCAGCTGCCTGTGTGACCTCAACCTGCGGCTGCTGCCAAAAGCTGCTGAATGCCTGCATTACCTGCTGGTCAAACATAGTTACTGCATGTGGAGTAGGAACCAACAGGTAAAATCATGGCAGAATATTTATTATTTAATTCAACTAGTAATATCTTTGCTTCTTATGTGAATTCATTCAATGTTTGAGGAGGTTGCTGATCTGCCAATTACCTGCCTGTATTTAGCAGCAGCAGTTAGTGTCCTGGCACAAATAATATGACTAGCCAGATCTCTCAGAAACAGGGACAAAGATAACCTCATCATCTGCTTGTAGGAAATAACAGCTTTATGCAATGACGTTTTGGAGAACAGATTGGGTCATGCCACATTTGTGTAGCACGTGGAACAGAAGTTGGATGATAAGCTTTACTCTAGGTTTAATACGCTAAAGGCAGAGCTGTCTGTTACCCAAGATGAGATGCAGCTTATATATTATAAGATAAACACAGAGAGATGCTCCATGTCTGAGGCATTAGAGGCTAGACTGTCAGAGGACCGTGAGGAACTAAAGAATATCTGTAGCCAACTAGAAACTCTGATAGGCTGTGTGTCCCAGAAATTAGATGAAAAGATACAAAATACCCAAGATATGGTTGAAGAACTGGATAATGCCATTCAAATAATTGTGGAAGCATTTAAGGCAGCAGATCACAGGAAGCTGCAATTGGAAGATAATTTACACAACAGGGCTTACAGATTAGATAGGTCCATTTGGTCGATTGTTGAGGCCTCCACCTCAACAAATCAGGACCTCCAGTCTAGTCTCCGATATTTTGAAGGCAATTTCCATGCATCCAGATGCTGTCTAAGGACGAGCATATTAAAGACCTAGAAAAAGTGTAGAGGAACAGTTAGAGCAATATATGGATTCACTAAAATGCTTGGAATCCTTTATGATGCAGGAAATTGAAACTTTTCATGAGGATATTATTACTAGGCTTAAAGATCATTGGGATGCCGCAGAGGCAGAATCACTCCAATCCGAGGCACCTACTTCACACAGGTATCAATACTACTCTTCTAGGTTGTTATGCATACACCATTAGTGTTCCCAGCAAACATGGTAGAAAAGCCACCTTCTAAGAAACATCCTCAGGGACAGATGGCTTATGTATGGCAACATATATAGCTGAAGGTTCTTAAGAATATTTAAGAATTGGTTGTCACATCTAGTCTTCATAGCCCATACATAAAACAGCTATTACATTTGTGGGCAACCTTTAACAGGGTGACACTCATGGACTGGGAAAAATTGGTGGCAGTTGTCCTTGAGAATTCATGCCAAATCTAGTGGAGAGAATCAGCAAAGCTCCTTGAGAGTCAAAGCATAAAGGACGGTTATGAACCCCCCATAGATGGTATTTATGCTAACCCACAAGCTCAGGCTGCATATGACAACCATATACTGTCCCTATGCAGGAAAGCAACATTAAATACCTGGGATAAGGTTCGTGAGCCAGGAGCATGCCTAGAAGCTTATACCAGAATAGAACAGGGACCCACAGGTCAGTTCTAGGACTTTTTACAAAGTTTAACTAGGGCAGTAGAATTACAGGTAACAGATCTGGAAACAAGACAATCAATTATATATACAATAGCTTATGAAAATGCAAACCCAATATACAAAAGAATGTTTTTGCCTTTAAAGATCAGATCAGCTCCACTAAAAGAATGGGTTTTGCATGCAGCCAACATTGACTATAATGTACAAGATACTGGACCTGGGTAGAAGAAACCTTCCCTAAAAGTTTAAAAAGAACACAGGTGATTCAAGAAATAAACAAATCTCTTAAAGAATCTAAAGAAACACAAGAAAAAACAACCAAACAAGTGAAGGAAGCTCTTGAAACAGTTCAAAGCATGAAAGCTGAAATAGACACAATAAAGAAAACACAGAATGAGGCGATGCTGGAAATAGAAAGCCTGGATAAACAATCAGGAACTAAAGACGTGAGTATAACTAATAAAATCCAAGATATGAAAGAGAGAATCTCAGCTATTGAATACTTGCTAGAGGATATACATTCATCAACCAAAGAAAACATCAAGTCCAACAAATCACTAAGACAAAATATCCAGGAAATAAGGACACTGTAAAAAGACCAAACCTAAAAATAATAGTTATAGAAGGTGAAGAGAAACTGCTCAAAGGTACAGAAACTATATTCAACAAAATCAGAGAAGAAAACCTCCCCAACCTACAGAAGGATATGCCTATGAAAGTACAAGAAGCTTACAGGACACCAAACAGACTGGACCACAAAAAGAAGTACGCCCGACACATAATAATCAAAACACTAAATCTACAGAATAAAGAGAAAATATTTAGACCAGCAAAGGAAAAAGGCCAAGTAACATATAAAGACAAACCAATCAGAATCACACACCACTTCTCTATGGAAACTCTGAAAGACAAAAAGTCTTGGAGAGATACACTACAAGCACTAAGGGAGCATGGATGTCAACCCAGACTACAGTACCCAGCAAAACTTTCAATCACTATAGATGGAGAAAACAAGATATTCCATGACAAAAACAGATTTAAACAATACATATCCACAAGTCCAGCATTACAGAATGTTCTGGAAAGAAAACTCCAACCCAACGAACATAACTACACTCACAAAAACACAGGCAATAGATAATCTAATTTAACCAAACACAAAAAGAAAGAGGAGGGCAAAATTCACACACAATGACACCACCAACAGTAAATCAAAAACAAACAAGAAGAAAGAAACAAGGGACATTAATATCCCTAAATGTCAATGGTCTCAACTTACACATAAAAACATATAGGTTAACAGAATGGATATGGAGACAGAAACCTTGCTTCTGCTGTTTATAAGAAACACACCTGACCTTCAAAGGCAGGCGTTACCTCAGAGTAAAAAGATGGGAAAAGATTTTCCAATCAAATGGGCTCAAGAAACAAGCTGGTGTAGCAATCCTAATATCTAACAATTTAGACTTCAAACTAAAATCAATCAAGGAGATGAAGAAGGGCATTTCATACTCATCACAGGAAAAGTCCATCAAGATGAAATCTCAATCCAGAACATCTCTGCCCCAAATACGAAGGCACCCACATTTGAAAAAGAAACATTACTAAAGCTCAAACCACACATAAAACCACACACACTTATATTAGGAGAATTCAACACCTCCCTTACACCACTAACAGGACTAACAGAAAGAAACTTAACAAAGAAACAAAGGATCTGACAGAAGTTATGACCCAACTTTGTTTAACAGGTATTTATAGAACAATTCATCCAAACACAAAAGAATATACCTTCTTCTCAGCGCCATAGGGAACCTTCTCTAAAATTGTCCACATAATTGGCAGCAAAGCAAACCTCCACAATTACAAAAAAACGGAAATAACCCCCTGTATCTTATCAGATCATCATTCATTAAAGCTAGAATTCAACAGCAATACGAAATGCAGAAAACCTACATACTAGTGGAAAATGAATAACACCCAATTGCACCATTCCTGGGTTGAGGAAGAAATAAAAAAAAAAAGAAATTAAACACTTCCTAGAAATTAATGAGAATGTTGACACAACATACCCAAACTTATGCAACACTCTGAAAGCAGTGCTAAGAGGAAAGTTAATAGCACTAAGTGCCCACATGAAGAAAGTGGAGAAAAGTCACATTAGAGAATTGACAGAACAACTGAAAAGTTTAGAGTAAAAAAAGCAAACTCAACAAGGAGGAGTAGATGCCAGGAAATAATAAACCTGAGGGCCAAAATCAATAAAGTAGAAACTAGGAAATCAGTACAAAGAATCAATGAAACAATGAGTTGGTTTTTAAGAAGATCAACAAGATAGACAAACCTCTATCCAAATTATCAAAAAGGCAGAGAGAGAGAACATGCTAATTAGCAAAATCAGAAATGAAAAGAAGGATACAACAATTATACTGAGGAAATCCAGAGAATCTTCAGGTCATACTTTGAAAACCTGTACTTCACAAAATTCAAAAATCTAAAGGAAATGGACATTTTCCTGGATAAATATCACTTATCAAAATTAAATCAAGAACAGAAAAGCAGTTTAAGGTGACCTATAACCCCTACTGAAATAGAAGCAGTCATCAAAAGCCTCTCAACCACAAAAAAGGCCAGGGCCAGATGGCGTCACTTCAGAATTCTACCAGAAATTCAAACAAGAGCTGATATTAACCCACACACCTACGTACTCCTTTTTTTTGACAAAGGTGCTAAATCTATACAATGGAAAACAGACAGCATCTTCAACAAATGGTGCTGGCACAATTGGATTCAGACATGCAGAAGATTGCAGATAGATCCATACATGTCACCATACATGAAGCTTAAGTGCATAAGGATCAAAGATCTCTCCATAAATCCAGACACACTGAATCTTCTAGAAGAGATAGTGTGAAATACCCTTGAACAAATTGGCACAGGAGACTGATTCCTGAGCATCATGCCAGTAGCACAGACACTGAGGTCTGCAATTAATAAATGGGACATCCTGAACCTGAGAAGCTTCTGTAAGGCAAAGGACACACTCAGTAAGACAAAAGGACTGCCCACAGAATAGGAAAAGATCTTCAAAACCCCACATTTGACAGAGGGTTGATTTCCAAATATACAAGGAGCTCAAGAAGCTAGCCACCAAAACACCAATTGATGAAATTAAAAATTGAGTTGCAGAAATAAACAGAGAATTTTCAACAGAGGAATCTGAAATGGTTGAAAGACACTTAAGAAAGTGCTTAAGAGAAATGTAACTCAAAACAACCCTGAGATACCACCTCACACCTGTCAGAAAGGCTAAAATCAAAAATACCAATGACAATCTATGCTGGAGAGGATGTGGAGAAGAAGGAACAATTCTCCATTGCTGGTGGGAGTGTGAACTTGTAAGACAACTCTGGAAATCAGTATGGCAGTTGCTCAGAAAAACGTGAATCAATCTACCTAAAGATCCAGCCATTCCTCTCTTAGGAATGTTCTCAAATAGTCCATATTCTGGATGTCAATGGGGAGGCCCCTTCACTCCTGGGAGCCTCCGAAGGTGGACTGGCATTTTGCCCTCGTGTGTGTGTGGGACTTCGAGAGCCCATCGCACTTGAAGTGATGCACTCTGTCTCTGAACACATGGGGAGGGACCTAGGCCCTGCACAGGAAGATTTGGTAGACTTGGTGGAGCCCCGGTTGGGGGCCCTACCCTGCCTGGGGAGTGGTGGGTGGATGGGTGGGGGGTAGGTTGGAGGTGGGGGAGAAGGAATGGGGGTGAGGGGAGGGAGAGGGAGAGGGGAATTACATGTGAAACAAGCCTGTTCCCTAACTTGAATTAATAATAATAATAATAATAATAATAATAATAATAATAATAATAATAGTGAGTTTTAAGAGCCTTCATCATTTCCAGTTGCTTTCTTTTCCATTCCCCTAATGTTCATTGTTTGGATAAAAATAAATCTGTTTTGCATAAAAAATAGTCCATGTTCATACAACAAGGACATATGTTCAAACATGTTCATAGCAGCACTGTTTGTAATAGCCAGAACCTGTAAGCAACCTAGATGCCCCTCAAATGAAGAATGGATAGAGAAAATGTGGTACATTTGTATAATGGAGTACTACTCAGCAGAAAAAAGCAATGGAATCTTGAAATTGGAAGACAAATGGATGGAACTAGTGAGGTAACCCAGTCACAAAAAGACAAACATATTATGTACTCACTCATATATGAATTTTAGACATAGAGCAATGGTTTACCATCCTATAATCCTTTTCACCAAAGAAACTATAATACATGAAGGATTCTAAGGAAAAAATAGACCACTGGAATGGGAAGTGGCATGAACTCCTGAGCTAATTGGGAGCATGAGGGTAGGGGAGAGGGTGCTGCCACAATAAGAGCAGAAGAGGAGTAGAGGAGAGGAAATGGAGGAGCAGAGATATTGAGTTGGGGGAAGAATAGAGGAGAGAGAGCAGGATGAGAGATATCATATTAGAGGGAGCCACTATAGCTCCTAGAAGAGATCTGGAACTAGGGAGATCTCCAGAGTCCTACAAGGATGACACGATCTGACAATCCAGGCAATGGAGGAGAGGATAACCTAAAAGCCCTTCCCCTAAAATGAGATTGATGACTACTCTTTATGCCATCCTAGAGCCCTCATCCAGTGGCTCATGAAAGCAAAGACAGACATCCAAAGAAATACACTGAGCTGAAATCTGGAATTTAGTTGAAGAGATGGAGGAATGAAGATTGAAGGGGTCTGTACCAGGTTGGAGAAACCCACAGAAGCAGTTGGCCTGAACAAGGGAGAGCACATCAACCGAAAATGCTATCTGGGAGGCCAGTACAAGACTGATCCAGTTCCCTGAACATGGATGCCAATAAGGAGGCCTCTGCACTCCAGGGAGCCTCTGGAATTGGATTAGCATTTTTACCTGGTGTAAGAAGGGACTTTGAGAGCCCATCCCACAAGAAGATATATACTCTGGCCCTGGACACATGGGGCAGGGCCCAGGCCCAGCACAGGAAGATTTAGTGGACTTTGCAGAGCCCCCATTGAGGGCCCTACCCTGCTGGGGAGTGGTGGGAGGATGGGGTGGGTGGGTAGGTTGGGGTGGAGGAGGAGGGATGGGGTAAGGGGAGGGAGAAGGGAAAAGAAAAAAAACAAGGCATGAACTTGGAGCTAAAAAAAGTGATAATGACCTTAAGAGTCCTCTAAGATTATCTGCTGAGCTGGAAAAAGAATTACAACGTGTGGAAAACAGAATATTGGATATACATATAGATTGGATAAATCTTGATTTAGACTGTATTATGGGTATTTTGCCATCCAGAGAATTCCCATCTGGGATTCTGATGCAGAGGGAGGATCCCATATTGGAGTGGATATTTCTGCCACATAAACAGAATAAAAATTATTTCTGATTTGATTCTAAAGGGCAAATTAAGACTCAGTCAACTTTCTGCAAAAGATCCAGCAGAAATCATAGTACCTTTAACTAATGAGGAAATTTCCTCCTTTTAGAAGGATAATGAATATTGGCAAATAGCTCTTACTGACTTTTTGGGAACAATTAGCAACAATTATGCCAAAACTGATAGAATATAAAATAATAAAAAAAAATAAAATAATAAAAAGACAGTCTGGATTCTTCATGCATTGTAAGACAAACTCCCATTTCTGGCATCTACTCTGATGCCAACAAATCAGGTAAGTTAGGTTATAAATCAAGAAAGGTAGTAAATTAGTTCAAAGTCCTTATACATCTGTACAGAAGGCAGAATTACATGCAATTCTCATGGTACTCATGGCTTTTACAGAAACTATTAATATAGTTACTGCTTCTCAATATACGGAGAGAGTCATTTTACAATCGAGACCGCAGAATTCATTCCTGATAATACAGAATTAACTTCACTGTTTATACAATTACAGGAAACAATCAGAAACAGAATTAATCCTATATACATTACACATATCAGATCCCATACAGGTCTGTCAGGCCCACTAGCACAAGGCAATGATGAGATTGATTGTTTATTAAATGGAAGTATGCTAGAAACATCTGAATTTCATAAGAAACATCATGTAAAGATTTGAAAGGACTTCTCCATCACTTGGCAACAAGTCAAGGAGATAGTGAGAAACTGTCCTACTTGTCCCTTTTATAATCAAACTCCAATGCCAGCAGGTTGTAATCCTAAGGGCATTCAGGGAAATTAGGTTTGGCAGATGGGAATTTGGAAATTTGAAATTTGTGCATCATACTATAGACACATTCTCAGGATTTCAATGGGCTACTGCTTGTAACTCTGAAAAAGCTGATTCAGTTATTACATACTTGCTAGAGGTGATGGCAGCTATGGCAATACCTGCATAAATAAAAACTGGCAATGCTTCAGCATATGTCTCCACATTTTGGAAAAGTTTTTCAAATATTATAACATGAAGCATGTCACCGGTATACCACACAATCCTACAGGACAAGCAGTAGTTGAGAGTGCTAATAGAACACTTAAGGAGATGCTCCATAAACAGACTGGAAAAACAACTCCCCCAAACATAGGTTGCTTCATTAACACTAAACTTTCTTATTGCCAATGAGAAAGGACAAACAGCTACAAAAAGACACTTTACTATGGAAAAAACTGCTGACCTGTATCAGCCGGTATATTTCAAAGATGTAGTGACCTCTGTATGGAAACCAGGACATGTGTTGCACTGGGATGTGGGTTTTGAATTTGTTTCCACAGGAGAAGAAAAACTAGATACAATAAAAAAAATTGATCAAGATTCGAGTTGGAAAGGAAAAACCTCTCAATGAGGAGAAATGACAGGTATTATACTAAGGAATATCTCATAAACTCAATGGAAACCTCCCAAAGGTATGGGAAGTGTTTTGCTTTTATCTTCACAGGAAAACCCATCTCCCGAAGTCAAAGGACACTGCATGGGTAGATACTTGAGAAGAGAAGGTTGCTATAACCTTCAACCAAAAGGAACGTGCCATCTGGTTAACTTTACAGCTATTTCTCAGAGAACTCTATTTCTTTTCATTTCCTAGTCCCTTTCAATTAAACCAATGCTGGCTCTAGAGGTGGATTTGGCTTTCCTCCTCTAAAACACAAGCACATTTTAAAACTAAATTTTAGAGTTTCTGTATTATATCTGGAAGCCAATTGATGTAATACAGGACAATAGAAGAATTTGGGGACTGTCTTTGTGTTTTCTTGGCTCTTTATCTCATGGTGTACACTCTCTCATAATTGTTGTTCTCCGATGGTTGCCTTTCCCAGTATGCACACTTACACAAGCAAACATTTCTCTGCTAACATTTAACAATAAACACCTGCCTGACAGCATTCCCTGGATGCCCTGGAAAGAAAATGGGCCACACCTCCTCCACTGCACTGTATCCAACTGCTCTATTTCAACTGACACTCTTGCCAGAGCTTAGGGTACTGACTTCAATCACCTTGAGGGTTTCAATCTAGATCTTCAATCAAGCAAATCTCATCTAACCTGGACTAGACACAATCCATTTGAAACTTTCACTACACTAACATTTTGTTCCGATAGGACCCCATGAGGCTATCATAGTCCCATTTCAGCAAAAGTAACTTGGAGGATGCTATGCCCCTTCCCCCATTGTTTGCACTTAGGATAGTGTATACCTGGCTAGGGATAGCTTTCTATTGTTTATGCTTGGGATTGGAAGGAGGTGTTCAGGCTTGGACACCTCTTTCAGATGACTTTAGGGTTTAGTTAAAATAGACATAGTTAGGATGTGACATAAGCAGATTATTGTATCTTCTTATATTTCACCTTTATGATGGTTAATTTTGGGTATTTTACACTGTTAATTTTTAATCCTATTTTAGACTAAAAGGGGAATTGTGGGGGACACCTTAACTATGCCTTCGAGGGTGTCGTCAGGGTGATGTAGGGAAGGTTTAAGAGTGAGGGGCACACATGTGGTCTTCACTTCTTCCTTTTCATCCTCAGCTTGCTGTACTTACTCCCGCCCTGCCGACTGGCTAGGTCACTAGGTTAGTAAGGATTTTCCCTAATAAATATCCTTATATTTTTACCTGACTCCATATTGGTAATTACCACATTAGCCCATACCTCCTCTCTCACCCAGATTCATTCTCTCTCCATTTCCCTTCAGAAAGGAGCAGGGTTAAAGAGACAACAGCCAACCAAGATAAAATATGACAAGCCAAATCTCTATATCAAGGCTGGACAAGACAATGAAATAATCCAAGAGAAGGAGAAGAGTCCCAAGAGTAGGCAAAAGAGTAAGATATACACATGCTCCCACAGTTAGGAATCCCACAAAAACACTAAACTGACAGCCACAACATTCATACAGAGGACCTGGAGCAAACCCGGAGAGGTCCCATGCTTTCCACTTCAGTACATATGAGCTCTGCTTAGCTGATTCATGTGCCTTGTTCTTCCTGTGTCCTCCATCTCCTCTGACTCCTATTATCTTTCTGCCCCCTCTTCCATGGGAATTCACAAACACCATGCGGGGTGACTAAAGGGGACCTCTGATTTAGTCTCTCTCCATCTTCACATAAAGTATGGTTGTGGGTCTCTATATTCACTCCTGTTTGCTGCCAGAGGAAGCCTCTCTGATGACCACTACACAAGGCAATGATTTGCAAGTATAGCAGAATATCATTAGGAATCATTTCTTTTTTTCTTTTCTTTTCTTTGCTTTTTTCCCTTTCCTTTCCTTTCCTTTCTTTTCCTTTCCTTTCCTTTCCTTTCCTTTCCTTTCCTTTCCTTTCCTTTCCTTTCCTTTTCTTCCTTCCTTCCTTCCTTCCTTCCTTACTTCCTTTCTCCTTTCTTTCTTTCTTTCTTTCTTTCTTTCTTTCTTTCTTTCTTTCTTTCTTTCTTTTTTTCTTTCTTTCTTTGTTTCCTTCTTTCTTGGCCAGTTGTGTTTGGTCTAGCCTACCTCCCTGGAAAATCCTGTCACAGGTCCCTTGCTATCCAGTCAGTATCAAGCTTGGGCTCCATGACAAGGCAGTTTGCTTCAAATTTAACTAGATATTTGTCGCCCACTCCCACAATTTTTATGAGCCCGTTTTTTTTTTTTTTTTTTTTTTTTTTTTTTTTTGTTTTTTTTTTAAGCATTTCCACTCTATAGCACTGGAATCTATATACTCAGTCTCTAAATTCACTTTGATCAATTTGACATGTTTTTATATAAGGTATGTATTTGTACTTGAAAAAATAGTGGCTCTTAAATACTTCCTTGACATTTGGATCTTGCCTTCAAAATTGAATAATTCTCTCTTTTTCTTTATGAATTTATTTTGTCTCATCTTACTAGTTCACAGTTAAGATTGAATAAAAAATAATTTGGTAAGTCTGCCTGTGCAATGGCACTCATGATCCGGAACAGGTAAAGTAAGCTGGGCTTTTGCTTGTGCAGGTTGGGGGGTGGTGTTTCACATGGGAAATTCCAACTGACAGATTAAATAGACTGCTAATAAGGAAAAGATAATTACTGTTAGTTTTTGTACATTCACTGCAAATGAAGGAAATACTTGTGAGATTTTCTTCATATATGCAAAAACACAAGTACTAAGGTGTATGCAAACCAGCAGATATCAGGATGGAGAGATGGTTCAGTTGCTAAAATGTTTATGTTACAATTAGGGGGACAGAATTCAGATATCAGAACCAACATAAAAAGTCATGCATGGAAGTATTTGTGGTGAATTACAGTGTCTTCTCAGCACATACTCTGATCCAACTCTTTCTTGGGTCTGTGCCTTCTCCCTCCTGCCTGATACACTCTGTCAGCACTCTCCTTGGTCTGTGTCTTGTGCTTAGAGAACCTTTCCTGGCTGTAGGGATTTTATAATCCTCTCTCTTTCTGCCTACATCAGGATAGCTCTACTTCAGGCTACCCTTTAGCCCCTGGATCCATTTTTTACTGGTGATTTCTCCTCACTGACATCTTTCAGAGTTTCCACGGCTGCATTGTACATGTTTTAGGTGGCTTCATAAGGACTCTGCATGGAGAAACTAGCAACCACTACATGAAAACCTCACTTAATTGATCACTATCTAGCTATTCCCACTCCAAGATGTTGTGAAGTCTATGCTCATATTTCATTCATGGAAGGTAGGAGCTATGTCATTGTCATGCTCAGACACATCAGATAAAGGTATTCATAGCCATCTGAATCAGTCACCCTCCTTGATTTTATATATTTGCATATTTAAATTCATTTATAGGCAGTGTTTCCTGTGGCACAGGTTGACCGAAAACTCTCTATGCACCTGAGGAGAATTTTGAAATTCTGTTCCTTCTAAATACCATGGGAGGTGGAATTACAGGCATATGCCAATAACATCTATGCATGTGGTCCTCAGAATTGAACTCATGCCTGTTTATGTGCTTATCAACTAACCACCAGCTGTTGGTTTTTTGTTGTTCTTAATTATTCCATGTTCCCAGGATGGTGTTCTTCTCTTTCTTTATCCCAATGAGAAGTAAGGAATTAACCATTCATTCAATGTTAAATCTTCTGATGTCTGGAAAAAATGAAACCCCCACATTTATTTAGAAGATCCTGTTCTCATTACATATCTGTCTTAGGGAATGCATGTTTCATATTGTAAACCTATACAAATAACCTTGGCTGCAGTCCTCATGGAGTAGAGTAGAAGAAAACTACTCTTTCCATTTCCTTAAACCAATGTATTTTCTAACTGTATTCTAAATGTATATCCTTGTACCCACAATTAAGTATGGCATCTGACCCTCATCAAAGCACCTTCCTTTTGAAATACCACAAGTGGTCAAAATTCGGAGAAGTGACTATGGAAAGCTAAATCTAGGCTGATGGATGTGTAATTGTGTCATCTGGGGCACAGGTTAGCTCTGCCTCTCAGTACTGGAGCTATACAAGCAAGAAAAATAGGACAACAGGAGTTCACATGCAAATGCAGACAGGGTCAATTCCACATGGAACACCATGTGAAGTGTTACTGGTTATCAATATCCGTGGAGACAAGGAGAATCCGTCTCCTCCAGGAATAAGCTTCCACTTAGTTGTTCAGTCCCCAGTGGTCTGCTCTGCAAACCCATACAAATGAACCAAGCTTAATGTACTAAGTTGTATAGAAATGCCCAGATATACATGCATTCAACTCATGAAAGGGTTCATGTTTGGGGCTTATAGGGATAAGCTGGGGCACAAGAGGAAAGTAAGTTGGAAGGAGAGATTAGACGGAGTGCAAGGAATGGGAAAGTTCCAAATCCTGAATAACCAAGTTATATATACACAATCACAGGAGAGGGAGGGAGAGGGAAAGGAAAAGAGAGACGAGGTTCAAGACGGGAAGGAGGTAGAAACATAAGAGCCTGAGATCAAGAGAGAGAAAGGTGTGTGATGGGTCCAGAAAGTATCCCCTCACCCATAGTCAAAGCCCCTGCCTCAGTACACACACACAAATTCATGATGCCAAGTCCTGACACATTTCCCATTTCCTTACAACCAAAGCCTTCTACACTGGGCTAGTTGTCATGTCTTAAGGTGTTCACAACCTCACAGCCACAAACTCCCCATGCTGCTTCTGGAGTCAGGGAATGCTCCGAATCCCCTCAATAGAAACAGACACACATATCCACATACACATTGCAGGTGACAGGTAGTGAGAGGTTAACCCTAGCTAACAACTAAAGTATCAATAAACACTTACACAATCACAAACACACACACACACACACACACACACACACACACACACACACACACACGAACACACACAGAGTCTCTCTCACACAGGGCTTCTTATCTCTGCCTGCTAGGTATAAACATCAGTGAAATAGAAGAGAATCTCTCTCTGGTGCTGTCTGTTTTTCTCCTGCACACTCTCTCTCTCTCTCTCTCTCTCTCTCTCTCTCTCTCTCTCTCTCTCTCTCTTTTACACACACACACACACACACACACACACACACACACACACACACACACACGAACACACACAGAGTCTCTCTCAAACAGGGCTTCTTTTCACTGCCTGCTTGGTATAAACATCTCTGATCTCTGAAATACAAGAAAATCTCTTTCCGGTGCTGTCTGTCTCTCTCCTGCTCTCTCTCTCTCTCTCTCTCTCTCTCTCTCTCTCTCTCTCTCTCTCTCTGTCTTACACACACACACACACACACACACACACACACACACACACACACACACACACACACACACACAACCACACAAGGCTGGTTTCAGAGTAAAATATACAATTTAGGAACAGGAAAAATGTGTAAATAGGATGAGTTTAAGGGCTTACCATAGAATTGGTAATGGAAATTTCTTTCTCAAAAACCTGCCTTTCTTTCTCCAAGGATAGGTGAACATCTGTTAAATAGTTTACCATGATTATGTCCATTCCCTCTGATTTATTTCTTCAGGAATGTTGATTTTTGGTTACTATTTGTACTCTATACTTTCACTAAGAAAGTATTTCAAGTATTTATGGTTGTATGATTTCCATAGGTTATTTAGGTTATTGAGAACTTAGTAGTAACCAAGAAAGAAAAGTTTATTCCCAAGAATGGTTATGAAGTATTTTGATTTGCATAGATTGGTTAATACTTTTTTATCTTCAGAAATGATTGCAGAAGAGACATGGTATACTCTCCATATCAAAATGAAACCCCTATTACTTACCAAAATAAATATTTCCAAATGATTCTTTACATTCCAGCCATTTTTTTGTAACAGCACCAGAGTTTGTCAATAGATTTAAACTGTGGTTTTCTCCTACTAAATCACTTTGGGTAAGGTTGTGTCTGTCTTGTTTGCCCTTTTCAATAATCAAGCTTCTATGTTCTGCAATGTTCCTTATTGTCTATTTACTTAGATTCATTTCTAAACTTCAGTATGGTTTCCAGATTTGTTTTGGGTGGGGCTTATTTAATCATATTTTTTGTGACTCATTAGTTCATAGTCAATTTGCTTCACATCTGACATACTTTTCACATAGAAACTGAAAGGTATAAAATTTCCCTAACAGTACTTCTCTTTGTTTTTAATCTGGTTTTCTCAGTTGGTGTTGACATGGATATTACCAGCCAATTCACTAAGGAGAGCAGTGAGAAGGTAAAAATACAGCTGGACCTGAAGGCCAGTGCCTCTGAAGAGGAGACACTGTCAGATCACTATGTCATTCTCAGGAGCCTTGGCAAAGGGAACTTTGCTGAGGTGAAGCTTGCCTACCACCTTCACACAGAGGTGCAAGTTGCTGTCAAGGTCCTGCAAAATGGAGCCAAGAATGACTTCAGCATAAAAACCAAAATCGACATGTATAAAACATTGGACCACCCATATGTTATCAAGCTGTTTCATATAATCAACACCAAAGAATACACCTATACGGTCTTGGAACATGCTGCTGGTGGAGATCTGGTGAGCTATATGGGGAGTGTGGGCCGTCTGCAGGAGGAGCAGGCCCAGCACATTTTTACACAGCTGGTGTGTGCAGCTCACTACTGCCATGACAATGGCATTGCACACAGAGACATCAAGCTAGATAATATCCTGCTTGATGCCAAAGGCAACATCAAGCTATGCGACTTTGGCCTGGCCACCCTAGTCACCGCCCGCCAGGGTACTAAGGATTTCTGCTAAACCCTCGAATATTGTGCTCCAGAGTTGTTTTCTGGAAAGGAATATGATTCAAAGGCAGTTGATATGTGGAGCATGGGAGTGTTTTTATATACAATGTTGACTGCATCCTTTCCCTTCAAAGCCAACACCTATTCAGACATGAAGGATGAGCTGCTGGATCCCAAGTACCACCTCCCTTACACCCTTTCCCAAAACATAGCAAACATCCTTGTGCAGTTGTTCACTGTGAAGCCTGAGCTGAAGCCCAAGATATTTGACATTAGGCAGCATCAGTGGCTCAAGACCAAGGAAGAATTTTGGAAAATCAAACCATCCTTAGAAACACTCTGGAACAATCTCAATCTAGCATTGTGGTGGCTATGGGGAGAATTGGCTACCACCGGAACGGCATTAGTGCTTGTGTTCATGAGAAAAAATTCAACAACATCGTGGCCATATACCTAATTTGAAACCACAAGTCCCCCTGTGACCACTGTAAATATGCTGCCAAGTTCTTGCCAGCTGTGTTGCTATGTCCCCAGCAAATGATCTCACTAGTGTTCCTACAAAAAGGGGACAGAGTGAGCTTGCTCTTCCCATCTTGCTGGAGGAACACCAGATGCATGATGAGAAGGGATCAAGGAATAAGAGGATGAGAAGCTTGAGAATGCCTGCCAGCTTGTGATGCCAGCAGAAGGGAAACAAAAACCTACCCCCAGACCCAGAATTTATTCATGTTACTTGTCTCAAGAGCAGATGTTTGGCCCTGGATAGCATGATTTGCAATTGCTCATCCAAAAGATCCCTGCCTCTAGATACAGGTGCTTGTGATTAAGAAGGCAATACTCAGTATTAACAGATGTGATGTTTATTTCTGTTTACTAACATTGGCCTTGATTCTGATAGGAACTTTGTGTGTCCCTGCTATGAAAGCCATGTTCCTGCATTTATTCTTTTTTGAGAGAACAGACGTCATCTGAGGTCCCCTATTGCCAGCCCCTTTCTTCCTCAAGTTTTGTCTGTTGGATGGAGCAGGAGCCCATGCAATATGTCCCAGCTACTTATAGCAGGACTTTCATAAACAGCATCCCAAACCTATCAACAGGTATCCTCCTCACAGCTGACAGTGAGTCCTTGAGATACTCTTTTGGACATAATGAGTTTGATTGGGACAATACTTGAATATACCTATTGGCCTGTTGACACTGCCAAGATTACCAATTTGGTTTGTGTGGGTCACACAGATCCCATAGGTCTACTCCAGGTCTGTTAATGTCAATCTTTCTCTCCTAATATTTGCAGGGTCTTTTGGACACGATCTTTAATGGAGGCTGATTTTCACCAAGTATGTATCCTGAATAATTTAGACAAGAGGACCTTAGCTGTAGTGCAAAAAGGAGAGAACCTGTGTGTAGACATGTTGTTGGGAAGATACTTTCCCTCCTTGATCCCTAGAGCATGATTCCTGAAAAGTACCAGGGCAACCATGAGAAATTATTCCCTGAAATCAGACATCCTGAAGAGACGCTAATGATGTTGGATACCATCAATTTAATCAAGATTTGTGTTGAAAAATAAATCCTCTACAGGAGGATAAATGACAGGTAATCTACCAGTGTATATCTCATAAAATTCCTGAAGAGACCCTAATGATGTTGGCCTAGGGGAGGTCAGTTTGGAAGACAATGGGCATTATACCTGCGTCTTTAGTCTTTGAATTACACGAAAAGTAAACCTTCCATCTACCTAGGTCTTCATTTTGGGGAAGTTGGAACACTCACCAAGCTTTTACATTGGTCAATAATAGTCTGTATCTTGTAGGTGCTTGGCCACATCCTGAAACACATATGCTGGGGATTCCTGACCACAGGATCTGCACACTCATTGCTGATGCCAGTGATGAAAAACCTTGGAAACCATCAAAGATATTCAAGAATCAAGTCTAAAAAGAATAACCCTAGATGAACAGAAGGGACAGGTTATCTACCAGGGTACATCTCACAGACTCTATAGAACCCTCCTAAAGTACAGAAAAGTGATTTGTTTCGATCTTCACAGGAAAACTTATATCCAGAAGCCAAAAGACACTGCATGGGCAGATCGTTAAGATGAGAAAAATTGGAGACTGTCATTTTTATTTTCATGGCTCATTCTCTCAAAATATACATTCCCTATTAATTGTTATTTTCCTTTTGTTGCCTTTCCTGGTATGCATATATATTCAAGTAAATTTCTCTGTTAACATTTATGTTTGAGTCTCAGACAGCCAATGAAGAACTGCCAGACAGCAATCCCTAGATGCTCCAGAAAGAAAATCGGCCACATCTCCTCAAGTACACTGGATCCAACTTGTTTTGTTTCAACTGACACTCTGGGCAGAATTTTGGGTTCTGACTTCATTCAACACCAGAACTTCAATCAAGATAATGACTTCAATCTGGACCTTCAATCAAGCATTTCCATGAGACACGGACTGGATATATTCCATTCAGGACTTTCACTAAACTAACATTTTTCCCCCACAGGACACCACAAGGCTTTCTTCATCCCACTTCCGCAGGAAGTAGCTTGGAGAATACTACGCCGCCTTTCCCCACTGTTGAACCTAGTTAGGGCTAGTTTTCTATTGTTTAAGTTTGGGTTTGGAAGGAGGTATTCAAGCTTGGACATCTCTTTCAGATGACGTTAAGGCTGGCACAGGTGACACTGACCATGCACTTTGGGTGTGGTCAGTGTGAGTTAGCAAGGCTTTAAATATGAGAGTTACAAGCATACTGCTCTCTCTGTGCCCTCTTCTGCCTGGTGGTACAAGACTTGCTCAGTTGTGTGAGTATTTCCTAATAAACAATCTTGTTTTCAAACTAGTTCTGACTCCATTGTGATCCCCATAAATTTCTGATCCACTTTACCTACCTAACATCATAACCACACACACACACACACACACACACACACACACACACACACACACCTAGGTATCCTTTTTGTCATCACATTTCCTACACACATATCACCACTATGTGTTAAGACCAGTTATATGAGTATACACACATACACATAAATGCATACACAAAACACATCCTGACTGCTCTTAGCCAACCTGTCTCCTACAGACATATCCCACACACATAGGTAAGTGTAAAGATCAGCTATGTATGGATACATACACAAACACACAAAGAAACACACACACACACACACACACAAATCTATTTATCCTTTTAGACACCGTTTTTCTACAGATAAATCCGAGAGTAATAGCTAGTTGTCAAAACCAGATATATAAGTATATACATGCTCTCTCTCTTTCTTTTCTCTCTCTCTCACACACACTACAAACATACACATATTTCTATGTATTTTTAGGCACCCACTATCCTACATACAATTCCCACACACATCACTAGAAAAAAAGACCATCTATATAAACACACACACACCTAGGAATCTTTTAGGCACCCCCTTTCCTACACACAAATTACACAGACATAACTCTGTGTCAAAACCAGCTATAAAAATATACACCAACACACACACACACACACACACACACACACACACACACACACACACACAACTTTGTATCCCTTTAGGCATTGCCTCTTCTACATACGGATCACCCAAATGTAACTAGCGGTCACAAACAGCTATATAAGTAACCAAACACACACACACATATATAAGTATCCTTTAGGCTCTAACCTCAACTAGACAAATCCTACACACATTACTAGATGTCAAAACCATATATATATAAGTACACACACACACACACACACACACAATACACATATCTAGGTATCCTTTTAGGTACCCCCTCCCCTACAGACAAATACCCACTAACTGTCAAGACAAGTTATATAAGTATATGTAATTACACACACATGACTAAGTATACTTTTAGGCACTGTCTCTCACAAATAACCAGCTAGGTAACAATGCACCAATAACCACCCACCACCACACCACATCCTTAAACCTTTTTACGCACCCCTTATCTTACATATAAATCCCAGTACATATGTAGGTGTCAAAACCAGCTATATAAATAAACACACACACACACACACACACACACACACACACACACACACACACACAAACACAAAGACCTAGGCACCCCCTCTCCTACAGAAAAATTCCCCCCAAAATAGGTGTCAATATACCTATACACACACACACACACACACACACACACACACACACACACACACTCACAAACACCTATAGGTTTCAAGTTCTACTAGGTATACTCTTTGATCTACTTAAGAGAGGATTTGCCTTTCAATACATGAAACATAGGGTTGACTAAGGGGATTTACCATTAAGGGAAGGGACACATAATGCAACCTAAAACTTACCCCGTGTGTGTGTGTGTGTGTGTGTGTGTGTGTGTGTGTGTGTGTAGGAGGGAAGGAGGTGTTCAAGCTTGGACATCTCTTTCTGATGACTTCAATTTTAGTTGGAATAGATATAGTTAAGGTGTGACATTAGTAGATAATTATGACTTCTTTTAATTCACATTTATGATTGTTACAGATAATTTACACTGTTAAGTTTTAATCCTATTTTACACTAAAATGTGAATTATAGGGGAAAATGATGTCCAAGCCCACCTGAGGGCTCGAACACGCACACACACGCACCCAAAGCAGGGGAAGGTTTTAGGTTACATTATGTGTCCCTTCCTTTACTGATGAAGCCCCTTAATCAGACCTATGTTTTATGTACTGTAAAGCATCTCTTTCTCTTAAGCAGATCACACAGGATACCTAGTAGAACTTGACACCTATCCCTGTGTCTGTGTGTGTGTCTGAGTGTGTGTATGTATTATACACACACTCGGACTTGACACCAAGTTATGTGTGTGAGATTTCTCTGTATGACAGGTGCTGCCTCAAACCATATATGTATATGTTTGTGTGTGTGTGTGTGTGTGTGTGTGTGTGTGTGTGTGTGTGTGTACTTAGATAGCTGGTCTTCACAGCTAGTTATGTGTATGTGATCTGTCTATAGGTGAGCACCTCACTAACAGAATTCAATGTGTGCATATTGGGGGGTTGTATAAATCTAGAGCTTGTCGTGATAGATAGTTATGTGTGTAGGATCTGTCTTTAAGAGAAAGGTTGCCTAAAAAATACCTAGGTCACCTCTCTCTCTCTCTCTCTCTCTCTCTCTCTCTCTCTCTCTGTCTCTTTCTCTTTCTCTGTCTCTCTCTTATGTGAGTGTGTGCTTTGTGTGCATGTGTGTTTGTGGTTGCTTGTTTTTGTGTCAGATCATACTGTACACCAGCTCAAGTTACAAAGTTCACTGTAGCACAATCCCAATCTATACACATGTTCACTTACATAAAATCACAAAGCCATGTGTGTACATGGCAAGGTGTCAGATCCTGCAAGATACACCTTCATCAACAGCAGAACACTAGGGATACATACATACATACACACATACATACATTCCTGTGCATGCATGTGCATACACAAAGGGATAAGTTTAGGGTTGTTTTATATATCGCCTCCCTTATAGCTTAAGCCCCAAATTCAGGCCTGTGTATCTGGTTGTCTTTGGCATCTCCTGTCCTAAACAGATCACATGCATAGAACTTAGTGTCAGGTCATGATAGGTACCTACTGATCTAATCAGATGGTTCAATGCACAAATATGGGTACTTGATCAGTAGTGTTAGATACCCACACCCTAGTGACAAAATGCTCAGCACATACACATAGGTAACTCTCGGACCTACAGTCAAAGATGTGGTTCTTCATGTTAATTCCTCCCTGCAGGGAGAAGTCCCCCAAACACGGACATTCCTGTGGTCTGCTTAGAACAATCTCATCAACAACTCATAGCAGCAGCCCACTAATTGACATGACTGTACTGGGTATCCTCCTATATAAAGCAAAATCACACACAGGAATCTAGTTGCAGGTCCTACTGGTATCACTACTTCTGTAGCCAAAGCCTCATATGAAAGCATGGGTTCATGAGGATCCACCACATATTCCCTGTTACCCATCCAAAACCCAACAAATACATACAGAGTCAGGTTTCAACTCCTGCTTAGTACCCTGTCCCAACAGCAAAAGTACCACCACACATATAGATCAAGATACCCATTCATGTTAGAAAGCTCCTCCCCTATCTATTCCTCTATGTTTTGTGCTCACATCTGAAGAATAAGAGCTAAGAACTGGAGATATATAAACCCTGCAGCTATTTTACTACTATTCATATCTACTCCTCCCTATAGCCAAATGCCAGGTACATAACCACACACTCAAACACACTCATTTACCCTTGCTTGTATGAAACCATTCACATGCTCATCAACCAGAGAATCAAATTCCTGTTTACCCACAACCATCTATGTGCTTGTCCTACTAGTTGTCCATCTCACTACAGCAAAGCATGTACATACAAATCCATAAGAGGAAAACAAAGAGGGGGGAGAGAGTCAGAGATAGAGACAGAGACAGAGATAGAGACAGAAGTCAGAGAGAGAGAGAGGAGATTCTGTGTGAGGTCAATTGTTACTACTCCATTATTGTCATAGCTGTCTACTCAGGGCTGTATCTTAAGCAGTTGAACTTGGATTTGAGGAATCTAGCTACTCTCATCAAAGCAACTCCAAGCTTAATATGACATCCTACAGGTGTCTGATAAATATTATGAAGTCTTCTCTGAGAAACCATGACAAAACCTGTGTTTGTACATTTGCCTCCATATGAAACAAGAATTCCTTCTATTATTGCATACAACTGTTGAATTTATGACTAAATACTTTCATGGAAAAAGGCTTTGTTTGAGAAAAATTACAAAAAAATGGGACTAAGCAGTTATGGGGGCTTGTTGTCCCTCTGCCAAGGGCCTCCTAACAAATCAAGCCACATAACTCTCACCCACATTCATTAGGTCCCATACAGGTTTCTCAGTTACTGTCCAGACTCTATGATCTCCTATTCACTGGGTCTTCCCTCTCTTTAACTGAACTCAGGGAGCTTAACCTCTGCTTGGTTAAGCTAATACCATTAGTTACTGGAGTTAGAAACTATTATATGCTGGAATTTGTTGACTCCACAAGGGAGGGTTTAACTCCTAGGAATAGCTGTTTTTGGGGTGAGATGGTAGGAAATGGGTGGATCGGGAGAAATCCAGGGAAGGGGAACTGGGGTTAGTAAATAAAAATAGAAAAAATAGTAGAGTTGAAAAGTAAGAGTATTTGTTGTACTTCTAGAGGTCTCGATAGCATTATTGCCACCCAGGACAATCAATACACAGCCTCATGAAATCCCAGATCCAGGAGAAATGATACCTTCTTCTAGGGTCTTTTAGCACATTACCATACATAGGTTACATAAACACACACACACACACACACACACACACACACACACACACACACACGTAGACACTATATATACATTATATGCATATAAAGCATATATATTTATTTATAAACATTATATAAATATATGTATATAAATTAAATATGTATTTATAAAATCTTTTTTAACAGAAGGATTTGTTTGGTTTAAGCATCTAGTAATAGTCTGTAGCACCAAAAGTTAAAACACAGAAACAGATATTGGGGTTCATGCTGAAGTTCAGAGAAACAAATCAGCCAAGCCACCAGAGTGTTCTCACCTCTGACAATCATCAGACTGAAGGCATGGTCTACTGAACCTCAGATTGCATCTACAGACTACATTGTTCCTCAAGAAATCATAGACTACTCCTGAGATAGCACTGAGATCCTTATATTCTTTCTAGTATTGAGATTAAATGCATGAACTCTGATTCTCTTTTAGTTGATTCACTCTCATGTAGCCCAGGATGAAATCCTTGAAATCACAGAGATCCATCTGCATCTATCTCCTGTGTATTGGGATTAAATGACTGTTTCAAAAATGTCCAAATTTATGTCTAACTAGTGTGGCTGGCTTTGCATTATGATCTTTAGTAGCTTTAGTAGATTATAAGCAATAGATCACCACAATAGTCAAAAAATTAGCATCTCAATGCCCCATGAGTCAGTCAATATGAAAGCAATATATACAAATTGTATTAAGGCAAACCTTCATTTCTCAATTTTCTATATTATGATTCATATTTGAACAAGCTACCAGTAAAATATATTACCACCATTTAAATTTGTAATAGAAAGTCGCCAGAGAACACAGGTAGGATAAAGGAATTCAAGTTTTTTTGGTGCCAACTGTAGTATGTCTTTGTATGTAATGAGCTATGCAAATAGTTATTCAGTTAGTATATTAAGTTAAAATTCATTAAGCCTTTCTCACACTCTGAGCATAGTTATTAACGAAGTTGGAAAGGAAAAATCCAAAAATGTACAACAATATGATGCTATTTACATCGACCCCTTCAGACAATATATGTACCATGGAAATAATAGGATATACTAAGAATGGATGTTATCTTAAGAAACATCCAAAGATAAAACAAATATATTTTAACTACTTGAGCAAACATTAAAAACCTCACTAGATATTTCCTCCTGTTAAATATATCTGTACTTCTACAAGTTGGTATGTAGCAAATCTAATGACCAGCAAGGAGGAACTTTGCCAATATTTCTGGTCTACTTAAACAAAGAATTTTACATTTTTACCCTTATACTCTAATAGCCATAATAGTTCCTAAAACTCATAACTGTATATTTGAAACAACACCTATGGCCCAGGGTCATTATTTTATGTTATTTTCCCGCCTTTTTGTTAGAAAGAAAATTACTTTACATGTCAGTCTCAGGCCCCTCTCCCTCCCCTCCTCTCCTGCCCCCCAACTAACTCCAGACCATCCCATACCCTTTATGCTTCCCAAGGAGGGTGAGGCCTTCCACAGGGGGGTCTTCAAAGCTGTCATATTCTTTAGGACAGAGCCTAGGCCAACCCCCATGTTTCTAGGATCACCGAGTATCCCTTCATGTTTGATGGCATCCTAAAGTCCATTTGTATGATATTGATATGCACTGATCCATACACGAGGCCCCTAGATTTCCATGGTCTCCTCACTGACACCCACATTCAGGGGTCTGGATTGGTCCCATGCTGGTTTCCCAGCTGTCAGTCCGGGGACAAGAGTTTTCCCTTGGTTAGGTCAGCTGTTTCTGTGAATTTCAGCAACCTGGTATGGACAGCTTTGCTCATCAGTCCTCCTTCTCTGCATCTGGATTACAATTCAGTTCAAGGTTTCACTGTGGGTGGGTGCTTCTACTTAAGCCAGATGCTAGATGAAGGCTATAGGATGGCATATGAATTAATCATCATTCTCATTATCAGGATAGGTCATTTAAGGTAGTCTCTCCTCTGTTGCTTAGATTGTTAGTTGGTGTCAACTTTGTAGCTCTCCACATTTTCCTAGTGCCTGTTTTCTCTTTGAACTTATAATATCTCCCTCTATTGTATTATCTCCTATCTTGCCTTCTTCTGTCAGTCCCCCTACTCAATCTCCTTGTCTCATCATGGCTTCCTCACTTCCACTCTTCTCCCCGTCTCATTCTCCTAGTTCCTTCTACCCACCCTCCATGCTCCCAATGTTCTCAGGAGATCTTGTCTCTTTCCCCTTCGCCAGGGGACAATGTATGTCGCTCTTAGGGTCCTCCTTGTTTACCAGTCTCTCCAGCAGCCTAGGCTGCAGGCTGGCAGTCCTTTACTCTATGTCTAAAATCCACATATGAGTCAGTACATACAATTCCTGTCATTTTGTGACTGTGTTTCCTTGCACAGATTGGTTTCTTCTAGTTCCATCCATTTGCCTGCGAATTTCAAGATTCCATTGCCTTTTTTCCCATGGAGTAGTACTCCATTGTGTAAATATACCATATTATTTCTATCCACTCTTAAGTTGAGGGACATCTAGGTAGTCTTGTTGACTGGGTTCTTTCCCTTACATATGTTTCTCAATTTCTTGAAGTTCCATTTTTTAATTGTGGATCTCAGTGTCTTTGCTATTGGTGTTCTGTTCAGGAAGCAGTCTCCTGTACCAATTCGTTCAAGGGTATTTCCTATTTTCTCTTCTAATAAGTTCAGTGTGGCTGATTATGTTGTGGTCTTTGATCCATTTGGACTTAAGTTTTGTGCATGGTGATAGACATGGATATATCTGCAATCTTCTACATGCCAGCAGCCATTTATGCCAGCACCATTTGTTGAAGATGCTTTCTATATTCCATTATACAGTGTTGGCTTCTTTGACAAAAATCACAGGTTCATAGGTTGTTTTGACTATCCTGAGTATGTTGTAACATAAATGTATAGAAGGAAGATGGGCAAGACTGGAAGGATCTCTATGGTGTAACCTATTATCCTATCACACTAAACAATTAAATCTCTTCCTTTCAATCTAGACTACTGGTTCTCAACATTCCCAATAGGATGATCCTTTAATAGAGATCCTCATGTTGTTGTGACTGCTGAACCATGAAATTATTTCATAGCTGTAATTTTGCTACTATTAAAAATAACGAAAATATCTGATATGACAGAGTTTGAAGATCCACCAAGGAAGGCCTCACCATCCCTGGGGAGCAAAAAAAGATGGGATAGTTGGTCAATGAGGGCCAGGGGAGAATGGGAGGAAGAGGGAATTGGTATTGACTTGGAAAAGAATCTTTTTTCTAATTTAAAGTTTTTAAAAAAAGGAAAATAAAATTACAAATCCAATATTTCTCTCACTGTGTGAGGAGCTCCAAGCTCTCCTAAAACTACTACAGGTGTTGTATTTTAAAGTTTCTAGCTAAAGAGTGAATTAAGCAACATTTTATGACATTGCTTATTTAACAAAAGTTCAGTTTAAATAATGTTTGTTTTTTACTTTGAAACTTTCTTTTTAAAAGCCTTAAAAGAATCATAATGTATAACATAGGTATCTACAATCTACTTTTGAAGCATTCCTATTAATAATGTGGGGAATTTTTTTGCTTATGTATGAAATTTTTGCTTAGGCTCTCTTTATCAGAAAAAGCTTTAAGCAAATAATATCAAATAGATGAGTCCAATACACTATTAGAATTATTAGGGGAAGGTTTTTAGCTACTGTACTCATGGTAGCCTCCAAACTACTTCAGTCTATATCAGTTTGAATCATGCTAGAGCCCATCTCACCATAGAGTAATGTCTTCCATTATTCTAATGAGCATTTATGCTTTTATTGGCCAAATAATTTGTTTTATGAGTAGATGTGGACCATATCATCAGATTCTCTCTCAAGGTCTGATTTCTCTACATCTTTGCTGACTAAATGCATTCCTTGTGCCTGTTACTCAGTTACTGCTAAAGTGAAGATATGCAGAGGACAGGCAGTCCATGTGTTTACAGACAGCACTAGACATAACAGAATTGTTGAACATTATGTTTTTTTTTCCTCAATGGAAGGGTTTTACAAGCTTGTCATGTCAAGAACACTGGACTGGAAGTTATATAATGTCCTCGTGATATTTTACTCTCTGTAGTGGCAATCCTCACCTGAATAATCTTTTCTTATGATCGAATCCCATATAGATTGCAATAGTCCTTGCTATTATGCTTATTACAAACTCTTACTTCCAAGAGCTGTGCTTGGAATACAAAATGAAATAAAAAATTTAAAAAATTGAAAAATATGTAAAAATTAAATGACTCAGGGTCAGAATGCAGATGATTGAAACTGCCTGGTTAACTAATTCAGGTAAAATTAAATTTTCTTCTTGCATCTCTATAGGTCATTTATCTGATGGCTGTAAAGCTTTCAGGAAACACCCCACAGGACAATGGGAACCACAGAGATAATGTAGAGATTGAGTCATTTATAATGAAGGCTAAACTCTTAGAAAATAAGATGGTCTAAAGAAAGCAACAAAGCAATAATAAATATAAATGCTCTCTTTAAGATTAACATACAATATGTTCTCTCTCCTATATATACTCCCATTTATTTATTTTTTATTAATTTACTTATATATTTCAAAAGCTGTCCTATGAAGACACTGCTAACCCTACACAGAAGAACTGATTCTATGGTCCATGTTCAAATCAGTTGTGCCTAGTCTTATTGTGTTGAAATGCTTATGATTTCATTTTCATTTCTAAGCAACATGGAGATAAACTATTGATGTATACTGATGTGCAATCATGCTGAGGTATCTATATTCAATATGAGTTAGTCTACAGATTTGTGCATATCTTGGTTTTTTGGTGAGAGTTCTCGAACCTCTATATTATCTCCTGTGAAGACCAATAATGATTATGTAACTCTTCAAATATGAAGACTAGAAACTGATCATCAGGAAGATCAAATAACATCCCAGGAAAACTGAGCTTGCGTGTTATGTAGCCACTCAGATTTCATGAAATTCTGACCCTTGTGTCTTCAGGAAATGAACATTTTATACTTTTGCCAGGTTGTAAGGAGCTTTGAAACAGAAGAGAAATGTTAGGACTTTCACCATATAAATTGTGCACTTTTGTTTGGTCTCACTGATACAATACAAGTAAACATGAAGGTGAGAAATATAAAGATTTCAACATAGTGTTTAATACTGGGAAAGAAAATGCAGTGGGGTGGGAGTATATGATAATTCCTGCTAAATTAGGCCAAATCTATGAAGAAGTAATCAAAACAAGTAACAAGTCCCTAACTCAACCTGATCCAAGTATAACTTAGATAGATTTATTTATAATAGTAATGGACAGGAGAAAGGGAAATCTTGTTGATAGCATGAAAGTTAACTAATAGAAAAATACAAACCATCCTCAACTTCACAGACAAATATATATTGAGTGTGATGTGGTATAGTGGTGTGTGTGTGTGTGTGTGTGTGTGTGTGTGTAAAACAGTGTGTTTATGCACATGCTTAAAAACAATTCACAAGTATCAATCTGTATCTACCTGCCCAGAACTGGAATTTACCAAAATTCTTCCATGCCTGACATTTTATGTTGGTTCTGATATTCTTTCCCTATAATAGTAACATTTTAGCAACTAATCCATTTCTCCATCCTGATATATGCTGGTTTACATGTACCTTGATATTGTGTTTCTTCATATATGAAGGAAACCCCACAAGTATATCCCCCATTTGTTAGGGAATCTCCAAAAACTAGTTGTCCTTTTCTTTGTTATATCAGCATTCTATTTAATCTGTCAGTTGGAATTTCCCTTGTGAAACACTACCCCCCATCTGCACTAGCAAAAGCACAGATTACCTTACCTTATCTTGAAAATAAGTGCCTTTGCACAAGCAGACTTGCCAAGTTATTATTTATTCAAACTTAACTTCGAATAAGTAAGATCAGACAAAGAAAACCATTATTTAATAATATTCATTACTCTAATATATAAATTTACTGAGTGTGAATTAAATACATATTGATTAAGAGCCAGCATTTTTGGAAATACAAATACATACCTTATATAAAATCACTTCAGATTGAACAAATTGAATCTAGAGACTGAGTATATGGATTCCAGTGCCATAGAGTGGAAATACTTTTTAACGAAAAAGTAAGCAAAAGCAGACACCACAGCTAAACATGGGGATGAATTCCTGGAATCCATTTACTGAGAGGGAGGAGTGTAGGGAGACACCCTAGCCCCTCACAATAATCCTGGGACAGGTGCCAGGTGGACCCGGGACTCGCCCATAAGGGCATGGTGAAGGAAAGCCGGGGTGACATAAGGAAAGCTTCTTAAGGGCTGCGTGTGGAAACTCTAGCCCCTTCTTATTGGCCACGCTAGCTGGGTTCCTTTGACCTCGCTCTGGCCTGCGTTTTGCCCTGGTGCTTTCTTGAATAAAGAAATCTTACCATCACGGACTAATTCATCCTTGAGTGCAGCTGCACACAATAATCTTCAGTTGGCGCCCATTAAGCATGTCACAGGTATACCACACAAACCTACAGGACAAGCAGTCATTGAAAGGTCTAACAGGACACTTAAGGAGATGCTCCATAGGCAAGCTGGTAACTCAAAACCCCCCACACATAGACTGCATAATGCTTTATTAACACTAAACTTTCTTAATGCCAATGACAGTGGACAAACAGCTGCGGAAAGACACTGGACTATGGAGAAAACTGCTGAACTGAACCAACCAGTGTATTTCAAAAATGTGCTGACCTCGGTATGGAAACCTGGACATGTGTTCTGTTGGGGTAGGGGTTTTGAATTTGTCTCCACAGGAGAAGAAAATCTTTGGATACCATCAAATTTGATCAAGATTCGAGTTGAGGAAGACAACACTCTCAACAAGGATGACTGACAGGTATTTACTGAAGTATATCTCATGAACTAAATAAAAGCCTCCCAAAGGATGGGAAGTGCTTTTTTTTTTCATCCTCACAGGAACCCACTTCTGGAAGTCAAAGGACACTACATGTGAAGATACTTAAGGAAAGAACATAGCTATAACCATCGAACAAACATAACATGCCATAAGGCAAAATTTACAGCTGTCTCTCAAATAACTCAATTTCTCTTTATTTCCTAGTCCCTATTCAATTAAATCGATGCTGGATTTAGAGTTGGATTTGGCTTTCCTACTCTAAAATCCAAGCATGTTATTTAACAAAATTTTAAAGTTTCTGTATTATATCAAGATGCCAATTGTTGTAATACAGAATAAATGAAGAATAAGAGGACTATCTTTGTCTTTTCTTGGTTCTTTCTTTCAAGGCCTACACCATCTCATAATTGTTGTTCTTCAAGGATTGCCTTTCCCAGTACACATACATGAACAAGCGAACATTTCTCTGATGACACTTATGTTTGAGTTCCATACGGCCAACGAGAACCAGCCTGACAACAATCCCTGCATGCTCTGGAAAAAAGAATTGGACTACAACTCCTCGAATGCACTGGATTCAACTCACTCCGTTTCGACTGACACTCCCACCAGAACCTCGAGTAATGACTTCAATCAACTTGAGGATTTCAATGGAGATCTTCAATCAAACAAATCTCATCTAACATGGACTAGACATAACTCATTAGAGACTTTCCCTGTACTAGCAATTTTTTTCCACAGGACCCCACATGACTACCATGGTCTCATTTCAGCAGGAAGTAACCTAGAAGATGCTATGCCCCCATTCCCCATTATTGTTTATTAGGGTAGTGTAAGCCTAGTTAAGAATGACCTTCTTATTGTTTAGAGTTGGGATTGGAAGGCGGTGTTCAGGTTAGACACTTTTTCCACATGACTTTAAGACTTAGTTGGAATAGACATAGGATGTGCCATTGCAGATTATTGTATCTTCTTGTATTTCACCTTTATGATTGTTAGTTTTGGATACTTTACACTATTAAGTTTTAATCCTCTTTTAGACTAAAAGGGGATTTGTAGGGAGACACCCTTGCCACACCCAATAGTCCTGAGACAGGTGCCAGGTGGACCCGGGACTCGCCTATAAGGGCATGGTGAAGGAAAGCTATGGTGATGTAAGGGAAGCTTCTTAAGGGCTGCACGTGGAGACCCTAGCCCCTTCTTTCTGGCTGCGCTAGCTTGGTTCCTGTGACCTCACTCTGGCCTGAGTTTTGCCCTGGTGCTTTCTTGAATAAAGAAATCTTACCATCACGGACAAATTCATTCTTGAGCACACACTGCAAACAATAATCTTCAGTGGAGTGATGAGCAAAGTGGTGAAGATCAGGCTGGAGAAACCCATAAACAGCTGACTGAACTCTGTACCCCAGACTTGTAGCTAGCAAACCAGAATAGGACTGAACCAGGCCAACTGAATTCAAATGTAAATTCAGATGTCTGAATAATCTATGGGGTCTCTTGTATTGGATCAGTATTTATCCATAATACTCGATTGGACTTTGGGAGCCCATTCCATATAGAGATTCCCTCTTGGCCTACATACATGCGGGAGTTCATTTTAAAGATAAAAATTATTTAGTAATATTCAGTACTCTAATGCATAAACTTACTGAGTGTGAATTAAATACTAGTTACTAAATATACCCAAAGCAATCACTGTTGATATCTGGACTTTCCCTCTTCCTGGATCCTGGGCAACCTGACCATGTTCTTGCACCTAACTCCTTTCCATTTTCTGCCCTGAGATTTCTCCTCAGGACCAACATTTCTCCAAGAATATCTTGGGCTTGTGCCACTCCTACCTGCCTGTCACTCCCTGAAAGTCCTCTCCTGGACCAGTTACTGCTCCTGAGGGAAACATTTCTGGTTGAGAGATTACTATCCAGTTATTAACAATCCTAGATGTTGTGAAATCTAAGCTGGTATCTCATTCATGGAAGGTCTGGAAAAAGTCTCCTACAGTCTTTGTAGAAGATATTGGAAAGTGTCTCTTTCCTTCTACCTCATTGAATAGTTGAGGGAATATTAGTGAGGAGGAGGCCTCCATTGGGGCATTATCTAAATCTTTCACATCATTTGGGATAGGACCTAGCTCCACCCCCATGTATGTATATAGAGTGAGTATCCCTCCATAGGGATGGACCCGAAAAGACCATTTGTGCACTAGGGATGAATACAGATGTCACTGCCAGAAGTCCCATGGTCTTCATGATGTTTGTCAGGCCCTGATATTTACCCTTCAAATGCAAGGTGTGACACACACACACACACACACACACACACACACACACACACACACACGAGTAAGTATCAGATTTTTCAAGATGTATCCTACCCTACAGCATAATTCACACACACACAAAGAGATATCAGGGCCTATTGAGTTCCAAACCCTGAATAGTCAAATTATATAAACACAAACAAAGGGGAGTTAGAGGGGGAGGGAGGTGGAGAGAGAGAGACCAATAGGAGGTAGAAACAAATGCACATGAGGTCAAGAGAGAGAATGTGTGTGTTGGATCCAGTAAGTGTCGCATCACCAATAGGCAAATTCCCCCAAACATACACTCACAGCAGATCATGAAGGAAGGTCCTGATACATTTCCATTACTTTAAAACCAAAACTCTCTACATAGGGCAAGGTGTCAGGTTCTTCAATGTGTCCACAGCCTTACAGCCACAACCTCCTCATGCATAGTTTGGAGTCAGATACTGCTCAGAATTCCCTCTTCTATAGCCGCTGACACAAATATGCACATACACACATGGGAGATGACAGGTCCTTTGAGTTTAAACTCCTCGATGTTGTGAAATCTAAGCTGGTATCTCATTCTTGGAAGGTAGGACCTTTGTCAATGCCCTGCCTTGACACATCAGATAAGAGTAGTCATATGACCACTGATCAGCTCCCCTCCAAGATTTAATTTATTTCCATAAGTAAATTTATTTAGAGACATTGTTTCCTGTAGATCAGGATGACCCCAAACTCTCTATGTAGCTGCACCTTGAACTTCTGTTCCTTCTAAATCCCATGAGAACTTGGAATACAGGCATGTGCTACCAACCCTGATAAATGCCGTCGTCAGAACTGATTACATGGCACTTGTGTGCTCAGTAACAAGCTCTGGTACCTCCTCCTTTTATTGTTGTTTGGAAATGTCTCATGTGCCCAGGATGGTGTTCTACTCTTGTTTCATACCAATGAGAAGTAGAAGGGAGTATCCATCCATCTTCAATGGTAAATCTGCTTAGTTCATGGCTGGAAAAATTGAAAACCATACATTTAATTAAAAGTTTCTGTTCTCATTACATATCTTTCTATTGGAAAACATGTCTGGTATTGTAAACCTAGAGAACAAAACTTGACTGGGGTGGTCATGGACTAGTGAGTAGAAGAAAACTGCTACTTCCATTTTCTTAAACCAGTGTGATATCTAACTGTATCCCAAATGTGTATCCTTGTACATAGAGTTAAATACAGCAGCTGACCCTCATCAAAGCACCTTCCTTTTTAAATACCAGACTTTTACACAGACCTACACCTGATCAAAATGCAGAGAAGTGACTATGCCATGCTAAAGCTAGACCCCTGAAAGTGAAATTATGTGCTTTATCGAAGAGATTAGTTCTGCCTCTCAATAAAGTGGTTACAAATGCAAGACAATTATGACATTATCAGTTCACATAAAAATGAAATCAGGGTCAATAACATATGGAACACTACCAGAAGTGTTACAGGTTATCAATACTCTAGAGGACAGGGAGAATCAGTGTCCTCCAGGGACAAGTTCCCACTTAGGTTGTTCAGTCCTAAGTGGACTCTTTTCCATTCCCATACAAATGAACAAACTAAATGTACTCAGTAAGTGAGAAATACATGTGTCTATGTATGAACACAAAGCCACACATATGCATGCATTTTACTAATTAAAGGGTTCATGTTTGGGGCTTATATGGGATAAGCTGAGGCACAAGCAGGAAGTAAGTTGGCATGAGAGAATAGATGTAATATTTATGTGTGATGTTTTTAAAAAACACACAAACACCAACTAATCATCAAAGAACTGGTGACAGGTTAGGCAGGAATACTAGGGAAATGTACAAACTGTTCAAGTGCATAAACTGTTGATTTATAGTTTCCATTATTTTCAAGTTAGGGTGATTTGTTCTGTTTATTTATTTTGCTCAGAGTTATTGATCTGTCTGTGCACAACACAACTTTCAGGTAGTCAGAGGAACACTGAACATTGGATATCAGTGATTTTTTTCTGCATATGGTATCACTGAAGGAAAACTGATATCCACAGGTCTGGCAGAAGGCTCTTTCAGCATTTGTAGAAGATATTAGAAAGTGTGTCTTTAATTCTCCCTTATTGAATAGTTGGAGAAATATCAGGGTCAACTCTTTTTAAAAGTCGGGTAGTTTACATACATGAATATATATCATAACAGGCTTTTATTCCTTTAGACATTTCAACATTGAAAACCTTTAAAAATACATATTTATTTATTAAAAACAATCTTGTTTTACAAACCAATCTGCCAGTCCTCTCCCTCTCATCCTACCATGTCCATCACCAATCCCCCATCCAGACCCCAGGGAAGATGAGGCTTCCATTGGGGGGTAATCTAAGTCTGTGCCATCATATGGGACAGTACCTAGGTCCTCCCCTATGTATCTATATTGAAAGAGCATCCCTCACTTGTGAATGGTCTCCCAAAGACTATTTGTGCATGGGGATAATTACTGTTTCCATGGCAAGAAGTCCCATAGACTGCCCTAGGCCCCCAACTGACACCCAATTTCAGACTGCCTGACTTGGTCCTATGCAGTGAGAGACAGGGTGAGAGAATGATAGAGACAGTCTCTCTCACACACACACTGGGCTTGTTTTCTCTTCCTGCTATTTATAAACATCTGTGAAATAAAAAAGTATGTCTCTCTCTCTCTCTCTCTCTCTCTCACACACACACACACACACACACACACACACACACACAGAATCTCTCTCACACTTACAAGGCTTGTTTTCCATGCCTGCTAGGTATAAACATCTGTGAAATACAAAAGAATATCTCTCTGTATCTGTTTGTCTCTCTCCTACTCTGTCTGTGTCTATGTCTGTGTCTGTGTCTGTCTGTCTGTCTGTCTGTCTGTCTGTCTGTCTCTCTCTCTCTCTTTCTCTCTCTATCTCTCTCTCTCTCTCACTCACTCTCATCTTCCCTCTCTCTCTTTCAGAATGATGTGTCAGTTTCTGACTGCTAGCTTTCCTTCTATTAACCAAAGGACCACTCTGGAAACCAAAATCAGGACCTATCACCTCAACACCCTTTTGTAACTAAAACCCTCACACTATACATTGCAGTGTCTGTGTCTACTAGACATTTTGTCTTGCACAGCCAAGTCCCCACATCTAGTAGGATTCAGCTCCTGATAATTGTCACCTCCCGTAGAGCCAAGTGTACCAATACAAATACAAAACAGTTTTCAGTCTTTTTTTGCAACCTCTTCCCTACTGTAAAAGGTCCCAATAAAGGAATAGGAGTCTGCCTAAGACTGAATTGGGGCCTCTAAAATTGGGAGTCAGTCGAGAGACCTGAGATGTCTCAGGTTTTACTGGCAGTGGAACCAGTATTTATCCCCAGTGCATGAATATACTTGGGAGCCCATTAGATATGGAGGATACACTTTTGTGCAATTATTTTGATGATTTCCCCTTGCCAATTACTTCCATACCTTCCCTCCATTTCTACCATCTACTATTATGATCTTCCTTTCTTTCTTAAAAAAATAAAACACAATCAAAAGAAAATCAACACAATCTATACCTATAAAATTCCAGAAAAGAAAATGAGCACAAACATCTACCACATATCTATTGAGCTGATTTATGTATTTGCCAATGTTTCCCAAACTTGTGTTCTATCAAGAGAAGATACCCAGTGAGAATTCATTGGTGGAAACTTATTCTTCCTTTGCCATCAGGATAAAATTGCAGGTGTGTCCTTTGTTAGTCAGAGAAACCTGTTTTCACTTCCCCTTTCATTGCTAGACCATCCAACTGGCTTGAAAATTTGCATGGTTGAGTACATGGCGGCAGTGTGTGCTACTTTTTGGTTTCTCTGTCCTGTTGTATCTGGAATACACTCTTCCTTGGAATCAACTATTTCCTCTGGCTCCAAGAGTCTTTCTGTTTCCTCATCTCAATAGCTCCCTGAACCTTGAGGCATAATTTTCATGAGGCCATCCCATTTAGAACTAAGTATTACAAAATCTCACACTTTCTCCACATTGTTATGAGACTGTGGTAGTTCAATATCCTCTGACAGAGTTTCACTGGAGTGGGCTGTTTGAAACATTAATCTCTCAGTATGTCAAGAGTCATTTTATCACTATGCTCCTTTAGCAGGGTAATAGTACTGGGTTTGTGCATAGGCCCATGACCTATCTGCTCAGATTTTTGGATACTTTAGCAGTGTCAGTTATGGCTTATATCTCCTAGAGAGGGCTTCAAAACACATCACAGAGTAGTTGGTTATTGACAAACAAACTATTATTGTTTCAGTCTATTTCGTCAATTGGTGACTGTTGTCCTAGGGTTTGTAGCTGGGTGATATTGATGATTGTCTTTTTCGTTCACTAGAATGCAGAGAACATTCCGGTGTCATGATTGAAATTCAGGAGTGGAAAAGCTTCTAGATATACACCAGCTCAACATCTCCAAGTTGGCTGAGATACATTTGTCTTTCTTCAGCAATGAGGCCTAACAATAAGGTTGCATATATGCAATAGTTTTAACAGAATGGCTGAGTTTCGGAGGAATTCCTAGGGCACATCTTCAGCTCTTTATTTAGATAGAACCTTATCATGTCACTGAACCAACATTCTTTTCTTCAGATGTTTTTTCTCAATGAATATAGAACTTTGTTTCTCTTTATTAATCTGCTTTGTTTTTTATATGCCCTCTTTTCAGTTTTGGTAGGTTATAAAAGGTTAGAAATTTACCATTTGCTCCAGCTTTCCATTTCATGCCAGTATACATTTTAACAATACATGCAAAAGAAGAATTGAAGGAACCAGAGTGGTCAGCGATAGCACAAGGAACATTGCACATAGAGAAATTAACAGGTACACATAGGTGCTCACATAGATATGGGAGCCTGTAGACACCTTACCCGGGCCCTATGTATATATGTTATTGCTATGTAGCCAGAGGTCATTCTGGGTTTCCTAACTATGGAAGACTAGTGGTCACTGATTCTTTGGCCTACTTATTCTACCCTTTTCCTGCTGCTGCTGAATTGCCTAGTCATATAGTAGCATATTATTCCATGTTTGGGTGATGTGCCTGGGAAGCCTGTCCTTTTCTGAGGAATTATGTAAAGATGGTAAATCTGGGGAAGACAGGGGAGAGTCTGCGGGAGGGCAAAGAGGGGAATATATGGTCAGTGTATAATAGATGAAGAAAGAATAAAAAAATACTAGGAAATGAGCAATTGGAAATAGAAATGCGTTGACATCATTGGTTCCTAGATAGCCTTTTTATAATATCACTATAGAGAGAAGAAAAAAACAATGGGACATTACCATCATTTATACTTACAGATGCACCGGGAAACAACATACATGTAATAACTTCCATCTAAGAAACAATGTCAAATCAGATAAAAAATAATAGAATAAAAATGTAAACTGAATAATCATGTATCAAATAATCTAATCTATTAAAAGAATAAAAACTTCAAAATAAGTTGTAAATGTACATATGGTTTAACATACATGATGATATCCTGGATATCTGAGAAATGTTACATGAATTGAGTTTCATGATAACAAATGACTATTACCTAATACAGAATAATTTTCTACATTGTTTAAAACCCATTGTTTAGTATGGTGTTGACAAACATGATATCATTTTCACCAAATTATGTCAGAGTAAAATATGCAATTTGGGAACAGGAAAAATGTGTAAATCAGATGGCATTTAAGGGCTTACCATATATTGTGGTAATGGAAATTATTTTCTCAAAAAAATGCCTTTCTTTCTCCTAGGATAGGAGAACATCTGTTAAATTATTTACCAAGATTATGTCGAATCCCTCTGATATATTTCATCAGGAATGTTGATTTTCGGGTAGTATTCGTAACTCTATACTTTCATTAAGAAAGTTTTCAAATATTTATAGTTGTATGATTTCCATAGGTTATTTAGGTTATTGAGAAATTAGTAGTAACCAAGAAAGAAAAGTTTATTCCCAAGAATGGTTATGAAGTAATTTGATTTGCATAAATTGGTTAATACATTTTTATCTTCAGAAATGTTTGGAGAAGGGACAGCATATATTCTCCATATCAAAAGGAAACCCCCTGTTACTTGGCAAAATAAATATTTCTAAATAATTCTTTACATTCCAGCCATTTTTGGTGTAACAGAACCATAGTTTGCCAATAGATTTAAACTGTGTTTTTATCCTACTTAATCACTTGGGTAAGGTTGTGTCTGTGTTGTTTGCCCTTTTCAATAATAAAGATTCTATGTCTCTGCAATGTTCATTATTGTCTATTTACATAGATTCAGTTCTCAACTTCAGTATGGTTTCCAGATTTGTTTTGGGTGGGGCTTAGTTTAATCATATTTTTTGTGGACCATTAGTTCACAGTCAATTTGCCTCACATCTGACACACTTTTTCACATAGAAACTGGAATGTATAAATTTCCCTAACGCCTACTTCTCTTTGTTTTTAATCTGGTTTTCTCAGTTGGTGTTGACATGGATATTACCAATAAATTCACTAACAAGAACAGTGAGAAGGTGAAAATACAGTTGGACCTGAAGGCCAGTGCCTCTGAAGAGGAGACACTTTCAGATCACTATGTTATCCTCAGGAGTCTTGGCAAAGAGAACTTTGCTGAGGTGAAGCTTATCTACCACCTTCACACAGAGGTGCAAGTTGCTGTCAAGGTCCTACAAAATGGAACCAAAAATGACTTCAGCAGAAAAACCGAAATCGACATGTATAACATGTTGGACCACCCATATATTATCAAGCAGTTCCATATAATCAACACCAAAGAATACACCTATATGGTGTTGGAACATGCTGCTGGTGGAGATCTGGTGAGCTATATTGGGAGGATGGGCCGTCTGCAGGAGGAACAGGCCCAGCACATTTTTACACAGCTGGTGTGTGCAGTTCGCTACTGCCATGACAATGGCATTGCACACAGAGACATCAAGCTAGATAATATCCTGCTTGATGCCAAAGGCAACATCAAGCTGTGCGACTTTGGCCTGGCCACCCGAGTCACCCCCGGCCAGGGTACCAAGGATTCTGTGGAACCCAGGAATATTGTGCTCCAGAGTTGTTTTCTGGCAAGGAATATGATGCAAAGACAGTTGACATCTGGAGCATGGGAGTGGTTTTATATACAATGGTGACTGCATCCTTCACCTTCAAAGCCAACACCTATTCAGACATGAAGGATGAGGTGCTGGATCCCAAGTACCACCTCCCTTACACCCTTTCCCAAAACATAGCAAACATCCTTGTGCAGTTGTTCACTGTGAAGCCTGAGCAGAGGCCCAAGATATTTGACATTAGGCAGCACCAGTGGCTCAAGATGAAGGAAGAATTTGGGAAAATCACACCATCCTTAGAGGCACTCTGGAACAACCTGAATCCCAGCATTGTGGTGGCTATGGGGAGAATGGGCTACCACCCCAAGGACATTAGTGTTGTCTATGTGAGAAGAAATTCAATAACATCATGGCCACATACATAATTTTAAACCACAAATCACTCTGTGACCACTATAAGTATGCTGCGAAATTCTTGCCGGCCCGTGTTACTATGTCTCCAGGCAATGCTCTCACTAGCTTTCCAACTCAGAGAGGACTGAGTGAGGTCGCTATTCCCATTTTGCTGGAGAAACACCAGATGCATGATGAGAAGGGATTAAGGAAGAGGAGGATGATAAGCCTGAGCATGCCTGCCAGCTTGTGCTGCCAGCAGATGGGAAACAATCATCCACCCCCAGCCCCCAAACTTGTTCGTAAAGTTAATTATGTTAAGAGCAGGTGTTTGGCGCTGGATGGGATGATTTCCAATTGCTCATCCTCAAGATCCCTGTCTTCTGAGAGCAATTCTTTTGCCTCCTTCTTCTTCTGTGAAACACCCCAGGAAGGGCACACCCCCCAAAATAGCTCAGACACTCAGAGTTCTGGGAGCTACAGGGTGGTCCCTCAATTTGTGAACACCACTGTCACATATGATATCCAGACAGGTTCTCTTCAGACAACATCCACGGACAGCTATGGTGATGTCCCTCCTGAAGGCATACCCCATATCCAGAGATAATCCCTTCAGGACACATTAAAAAACAGCTGTGAAGATGTCCCTTCTGAAGAAACAACTGCAATCCAGAAATCATCCATTCAGGAAACATCCAATAACTGCTTTCATGATGAACCTCCTGAAGACATTGATGAAATCCAGAGATCTTCTCTTCAGCAGTCATCCCAGAAGAGGTTTGTCAATGTCATCCTTGAAGGCATACCTGGAATCCTGAGATGTCACAGCTTTGATGATGTCCTATCTAAAGACATATGTGAAATCCCGAGATCTTTCCTTCAGGAAACATTCAGTAATATCTTTGATGATGTTCCTCCTGAAGAAATCTCTGAAATCCAGAAACTTTCCCTTCTGGCTACCTCTAAGAACAGCTTTGAAGATGGTCCTCCTAGAGGTGTATCTGCAGCTTCTGAGAGCTATCTATCCCGAGCTTGGAAGAGGGTGAAGAAGAGAATTGGAAATTGTCTGAGACGACTATGTTGCTGTGTATCAGCCTCCAAAAGAAGTCATGTTTCTCAGAAGGAAGTGGAACCTGTGGAAATGGAGAGCAGTACAGTCACACAGATGCAGCTCCATGGGGTGCCCTAGATGCACTCCTGTGATTCTTAGTCTATATATTTTCTACAGTCCTCTGCAACAATCAAAAATTATTGAGCTGAATGTTGACAACAGATGATGAGAAGCAAAGCTTGCAGAGGAATTAAGAATTAATTAGTTAAAATAGGAAAGGATAAGAGGGGATTCAAAGTTATGGGGAAAGAAAACTCCCAAGGCTATGGAAGAGTGTGAGGGGAAGAAACACTTGAAAATGGAATATACAGAAGGAAGTAAGAGTCAAGAATCTGAACAACATATTTCAAATTCTTAAGACTGTGTTTTGCCTATGTCTCCATTTTCTGAAGTGATAATTATCTGTGAAGGTTGAGACATGGGATAAGAATTTTCCTGGTGTGATTGAGACAGCCATTGTTGGAGTCTTGCAGGTTGTTAAGATGGCAGTTTGTCTACTAACCCAGGAGACAAGTCCAGAACAGGAGGAGGTAAGTCATCTTCTTCCACAGGTTCTACATAGACACCATAGTTAGCAAGGGTAAGTCCCATGGATGGACTTCCATAGCATTCTTCTCAGAGTGAAACATGCCAAAATTCAACTCCAATCTGCCCCTAAATTACAAGTCCTGATGGGATAGTCTCCATGGATTAACCACAGCAATATTTATTTTCTTTCCTTACCTTGAAGTTGAGGTCCAAGGTAGATGTTTTGTCACACTGTGGGAGAGGTGAGCTCTTCTTCCTCTGGCTCCCTTCTTTGCTGTCCTGTTTGCAGCCTACCTACATCCCTTTGTCCCTCTTATCTTAGGAACCATAGTCCCACTGCATGATGCTGTGTCTTTTGGCTGTTGGAGAAGGACCCCTTACTGTGGGGGCATTTGTCAGAAACAAATTTGTCTCCTAACAGGAATGTGACAGCAAAATGGAAGGAAATGGGTACTACTGTGGATGGAAATCAGGGATATTGCTCCACATTGGAAGGTAGGTATTGCTTGCATGTCTTGGAGCAAGGTAGAAACATGACTTAGTCCACAGTCTTGAAAATACTTTTCATTCCTATCCAACTTCTGAGGTCAGACATAGACTGAACCTTTTGAATATAGAGTGGAGGAATTCAGCCAGACCTTGTACTTGTGTGTCCTCCTTCGAAAGTTGCCTTTAAGTGATGTTATGGACACATTCCAGGCAGATCACTCCTGTCTGCAATGAATAGAGGCAACTCAGGAGGCACTAAAGGATAGGACTCATCTGTCGGCATCTTATGGCTAAGGCAGCACTGAGACCACCAATCTAGTCCTGTTGTATGACAGGTGTTTCTGTGATCTGGTCTACCCTTGACAATAATCTACAGACGCATAAGCATGAGGCTGCCAAAGACAGCCTTTTACAATTACAAGGAAAATGGTCATTGAGTTTATGATGCAGAAGGACAAAGTCATAATGAGAGACGACACAGTCATTCATTGAGAGGGGTCTTGGCATAACTTGTGGCAAGCAGAGCACCTTTCCCTTCTCACACTATATTGCCTAAGGTTTATGGAGGAACAGTTTGTGTAGAGCAGGTGAACATCTAGTCACACCAGTACAGTAGGACAGTCAATCTGAAACTGGCCAGTTACTTACTATGTACTGGGATGAGGAACCACATCCATGAGGGTGGACACAGCCTTGCAAGGAAAACTAGCACAAAGCTACTGAACTTCTTGCTTGTGTGGGCACAGCTGCTCTATATCACTGACTGATTACTAAGTCTAGTTCCTATCCTAGTGTACTTTCTCAAGACAGGCCCTGGCAGGGAACCTTGGGTGCTGTAGCCTGGATAGTCTAACCCAAGACAGATGACCTAAGAAAATCACTGGCTCTAGACACAGGTTCTTGTGATTAAGAAGGCAATACTCAGTATGAACAGATGTGCTGTTCATTTCTGTTTACTAACATTGGCCTTGATTCTGATGGGAACTTGGTGTGTCCCTGCTATGAAAGTCATGTTCCTGCATTTATTCTTTTTTGAGAGAACAGATGTCATCTGAGGCCCCCTATTTCAAGCCCCATTCTCCCTCACATTTTGTCTGTTGGATGGAGAAGGAGCCCGTGCAATCAGTACCAGTTACTCATAGCAAAACTTTCATAAACATCATCCCAAAACTATCCACAGGTATTCTCCTCACAGCTGAAAGTGAGTCCTTGAGATAGTCTTTTGGACATAATGTGTTTTATTTGGACAATACTCACATATACCTATTGGCTTGTTGGCACTCCCAAGATGACCAATTTGGTATGGGTGGGTCACACGGATCCCATAGGTCTACTCCAGGTCTGTTAATATCAATCTTTTCAACATTTGCAGGGTCTTTTGGACAGGATCTTTTATGGAAGCTGATTTTTCACCAAGTATGTATCCTGACTAATTTAGACAAGAGGACCTTAGCAGTAGTGCAAAAAAAGAGACAACCTATGGGTAAACATGTTGATTGCAGGATAATTTCCTCCTTGACACATAGCATGATTCCTGCAAATTACCAGGGCAACCATGAGAAATTATTCCCTGAAATCAGACATCCTGAAGAGACCCTAATGTTATTGGATACCATCAAATTTATTCAAGATTTACATTGAAAAATAAATGCTCTAGAGGAGGATAAATGACAGGTAATCCACCAGGGTATATCTCATATACTTCCTGAAGAGACCCTAATGATGTTGGCCTAGGGGAGGTCAGTTTGGAAGACAATGGGCATTATACCTGCCTCTTAAGTCTTCCACTTACAGTAAAAGTAAACCTGCCATCCACACAGATCTTCTCCTTGGGGACATTGGAACTCTCACCAAGCTGTTACATGGGTCTATAATATTCTGTCTCTTGTAGGTGCTCGGCCACATCCTGAAACACATATGCTGTGGATTCCTGAGCAGAGGATCTGCATACTCAGTTCTGATGCTCATGAAGAAAAACTTTGGATACCCTCAAAGATATTCAAGAATCAATTCTAAAAAGAATAACCTTTAGATGAGCAGAAGTCACAGGTGATCTACCAGGGTACAACTCACAAACTATATAGAAAGCTCCTAAAGACAGTAAAGTGTTTTGTTTTTATCTTCACAGAAAAACTCATCTCCATAAGCCAAAGGACACTGCATGGGTAGATCCTTAACATGAGACGGTAGCTATAAGCATCAAAAAAAAAAGGATTATTCCATATCTTTTAATTTACAACTATCTCTCAGAGAACTCTGTTTTTCTTTATTTCCTAGTCCCTGTTCAATTAAATCAATGCTGGTTTAGAGTTGGATTTGGAATTCTGCCTCTAAATCCAAGCATGTTGTAAAATAAACTTACAAGTTTTTTATTTGTTTCCACTGGAGAATATATTCTTTGGATACCTTCAAAGTTGATCAAGATTCAAGTTGAGAAGGAAACACCTTTCGACAAGGAGAAATGACAGGTAAATAGCAAGGTATATCATACACTGGATGAACACCTCACAAAGAAAAGGAAAGTATTTTATTCTTTTCACAGGAAATCTCATATCGAGAAGTCAAAGGGCACTGCATGAGTAAAGGAAAAGGTAGCTGTACCATCCTAAAAAAGAAATCTGTCATATGTTAAAATTTCATAGATGAATCTACACTTATTTCTTTTTGTTTCCTAGTCCCCATTCAATTAAATCAAAGCTGGTTTTAGAGTTGTTTTGGCTTTCCTCCTCTAAATCCAAGCAAATTGTTAAAGTAAACTTCAGAGTTTCTGTATTATGTCAAGAAGCCAATTGATGTAATACAGAAAATGCAAAAACTGGGAATATCACTTATCTGTCTTGACACTAATTATTGTTATTTCCCCTTTAACCTTTCCCGGTATGCATGCATATACAAGGGATAAACACTGGCTCCCCAGCACAGGTCCCATATTCTGCCCAGTCCCCCTAACTGGCACCCACATTCAGAGGGTTTGGTTTGTTGCAATGTTGGTTCCCCAGCTTACAAAAGGAGTCCATTCCTCTCACTAGGTCAGGTCAACTGGTTCTGTTGGTTTCATGGAGCTGTATTATTACTTATGAATGCCTAACCTTCAACTGCCTTCTTTCTAGCCAGCTTTTCTAACTTGAATTATCCCATTTCTGTTTAAGTTTTGCCTCTGGCTTTTTAACTTTCTTTATTCTTATGTCTTTCTTTGCTTCTTACACTCTGGCTGGCCATGTGGCTGGGTGATTGTCACCTATTGTCCCCCACTCCTTCTCCTTTACTCAATCCTCACTCTTCTCAAGACCCTAGGTTTCTCTTCCTATTTATTCTCTCTGACTGGCAGCCCTTGCCCATTTCTCTCCAGCCTAAATATTGGCTGGTCATCTCTTTATTAGACCAATCTGGTGTTTCAGAAAGGCAAAGTAGCACAGCTTAACAGAGCTGATTAAATGCAACATTAAAGAATACAACAGATTAAAGTCAGGTTTAAATGCATCCACAAAACCTAAGATTAATGATAAACAGGTATTTTTTAGGGAAGTACTTATGCAAATAATAGGAAATAACCACTGTGGTCATTCTGCTCTAAAAATGCAGTCTCTGCCTTTCCAATTCTGTCACCACAATGCAAGAGAGCCAGCCATCTCCTCCTATTACTCATAAGGGGTAACATCTGGTCATTTGAAACTATACCCCTAGAATGTGGCCACTACTGCAAGCTCACTGGCAAACTAAGATGCCACTACAGAAACATCTTTGCATCATTAAACAAATATCCCACAGCATGAATGAATATAACACAGTATTTTGGTTTTTTAAGACAGGCTTTTTCTGGGTAGCTTTGGATCCTATCCTGGCAAATTCTCTGTAGACAATGCTGGCCTTGAACTCACAGAGATCTGCCTGCCTCTGCCTCCCGAGTGCTGCAATTAATTCATGAAACACCAATGCCTAGCAAATACAACACATCTTAAACTAATACTCCACAACAATGGGGAAGGAACGGGTGGTATATGCAGAGGCATTGCAAGTGAAATTCAAGGTCAGTGTTGGGTGAAGGGGCTAGCAACAGCTGCTCCATGCCAATCAGGTCTTGTTTTATTTTATGTATTGAGTGATTCATTTGTGTAGTTGTTTGTTTATTTGCAGTCTTACATATGACCAAGAAAATCAACATTCATGCTCATTAATTAATTTTTATAAAAATAATATCCAAGGCTAAATCCTGAGTTCAATTCCCTGCAACCACATGGTGGCTCCCATCTATGATATGATCTAGTGCCCTTTTAGGGGCTGCATTGCAGGCATACCTGAAGGCAGAACACTGCATACATAATTTAATAACAAACTAACTAACTAAATCAAAGAACAAATACTAAAAGCTCTCAGGAAAAAGTAGTAACAAATTCATCAGCCTTTACTTAGCGCTCCCAATGAATTGATACCTTATTTGTGAAACAACATCTAGGTATGCAGGCCATATTGATTTTTAATTCTTTGTACGTTCAACCATTCTCAAATTCATAACCATAGAGCTTCATGTTCTTGAGAGTTTGGGGTTACTGTGATAATCTTCCCTGAAACAATATAATTCTTTAATAATTGAAAATTTTTGGTAAAATTACAAAAGATTGTGTATAATAAGTTGGAGCACAGAAATTCTCAGTTTAAGTAATTTGAATATTAACTTTCAGATATTACTTGTATAGTAATGGAAATTTAAACATACAACTCTATACTGCCAAAGCAACATGATATTTCCAGCCAGTGTATACGAAGCATTTTTTCTAGCCATTTATTGTTCTTGTAACTTATATTTGTTAGTGAATGAGTTGACAAAGACAAGCCATTAATAAGCATGTGTTGGTGGACAACTACTTCTGACAACATATATTTGTCTCTGTGTGTTAATATTTAGAGTTATAACTTTTCCTTCAGAACACTCAGACCGACAATATAGGAAATACGTATAATTTTATAAATAATAACAATGAAGGAAAATGGAAGTTTGTATCGGTTGCAGGATATATCCTTTTGTATATATGTAATCTTGACTCAAATCCTCAATATACATATGTGAGATAGAGTGATGTATAGACAGAATATATATGATAGATAGACGGACAGACAGACAGACAGACAGACAGACAGACAGACAGACAGACAGACAGACAGGCAGGCAGATATGGTTACTACCTATTGGGTTTGTTTTTTCCTGTCACTATGGTCAAGAATCAGACACAAATAGAGATTGAAGTGCTTGAATCCAAAGATTATATTTTCAAAGCAGTTGGTTCATGGTTCCTTTTCCCATCCAAAATGGGAAGAACATTATGTTGACAGTTTGTTTTCTCTGCTTCATGCTTGTGGTCCAAGATGTGATCTTTCAACATTCTGTTCCAGCTTCCATGTCTGTTTCCTGACATAACAGACTCTAAGCTTCTGTAAGTATAAGACAAAATCATTCCTTTTATGTGTTGCCTTAGACATGGTGTTTTATCCCAGCAACAGAGGAGTAATAAATATGAGAGGTCATTAGACTTTAATCACCATTTTCTTCCCTGATAAACATCCCCCCTCTCTCGCTCTGACACACACATACACACAAACAGACACACATACACCAAGAGATGCTGTTTCATTTATCTTTCTAAAATTATACCCTAATTTGCTGAAAAATCTGCCTAGTATATCAACAGACATAGTCTCATATTCCTGACTGACCTCAAGAGGAAACATCAATAAAATGTTAGCAGACAACTTGAACTAAGATAAATTCTCAAATAATTTCATGTGAACTGGGTAACAAAACCTACTCGTGACTAAATAAAATGAGAACACTTTTACCATAGACAAACTTACTGTATCACCCCTATCTCCAAAATGAGAGTAATTTTGTAAATTGCAATGCTCATCATTGTTGCTGCACATGGTTTCCCACATACCATCTAATTTCCAATACATTTTAATTAATTTGCCACATTTAATGATGCCTTCTCAAATATATGCAGTATTAAAAATTAGGGACTATATCACATATGCATGCATACATACAATCATACATACAGGCATATATACATTCATGCCATAGAATATGTAGAAGATCACTCAGGACTGGAATTTGTCAGAAACAGAGTTATCACAATATTTATTGGGGGTTAATATGTATGGTATTGATGTGAATGACTACAGAAAAAAATAAAGTGGTGTGTACATGCCATTGGACATACAAAATTGGGAACACATGGGCCAGCCACACAGGGAGGGAAACTGTTGATGTCATATACACATATCCTCTTCTTCTCCCTGCCCTTCAACCCTAAGAGTAGGTGCACATGGGTGTACACATTGTGTTTCCCCCACTAAGAACTCCCCAATTCCACATATCAAACTGATAATGGCTTGGCCCAGTGTTCTCTCTCCTGAGACTCACAGCAAGGAGGTGTGGGCCACAGTGCTGATAGACTAAATGTGAAGGGCCCCAGACATTAGGGACACTTGCATGAAGCTACACACAGAAGGCAATCAAGGCTGGCAGTCCCGGGTATCAGGAAGATGCCACATCCCCTCAGCTCATAGCTTGCCTTTTCCTCAGAGTGATAGCGAAGTTACTTTCGTTACTGAGGGTGAATTGCACCCAACCTAAAGATCTCCCATCACCATGCCAGGATGGTGGCCAGCCACATGCCTGTGTTGGTCATCAGAGTGTCAGACTGTGAGGCAGCCTATCCCTGATGCTATCCAGAGCAAACAAGGAAACCAACTACCATAACCACCACCTTGTCCAAAAGGCAAGGCAGTTGGGGAAAAAGACTTCCTCTGGATCAGAGGAGACTCCAAAGCAAAATGAAGGTAATTTTGGCATGGGGGATTTGAGGGATAGGCATAGGCCCTTTACCTATCTCCTTCTACCCGGTCACACATCAGATGTTGTCATGTCTCTGAGTCTTTGGCATGAAGCTCCCTGGTGCCCCTTCTTAGGTTCTTGTAGAGACCACAGACACCCAGACATAGAGCTTCCTCTATAAAGAGTCGTGAAATTTGTTATGTATACCAGGCTGGTGTAGAACCCATAGACCATCTGCTTCTGCTTCCCATGTGATGGAGTTAAAGGCACTCACTATCAGTGTACACTGTTGAAACCAGGGGTTTTTGCCTCCCTTACTTCTCATAGAGGATCGCACATGTGATTGATTATCCTGTGTCCTCATAGCATCCCTCCTCTAGTAAGGCAGCCAGGGAGATGGACAGTCCCAGAGCACTTCCTCCACACACCCATAGTCTCCTCCTGTGGACACCAACTCTCTTGCATCCTCCCATTGGGACCTCTAAAGTTGTAACCCTGATGTTCTGCCAGGCACTTTGGGCCACTGGCAGGCATGTCCATGACCAGCTGCCCTTTCCCTGGGAACTCAAAGCTAAGGCAGTCTCCTGGGGTGCTGAGTCCAGCACTTTGTTGTTTGTATTAATGAAAACACATTAGCCAATGTAAGCTGACAAACCAAAAGCTGGGCTCTAAGACAAGGCATTCTGAGCCACTGTTCTGACCCTGCTAGCTGATAGGGAAGTGATATAGCCACCAAATCCTAGGGCCTTTAACTACACAAAATAACGAAGTGAATTCATTGCTTTTCTTCCAAGTTTTAGAACATAATTAATCAAAACTGTAAATGAGGAAGCATCACATAAGAAGTGTTAACTATACACCAAATACAACATAGATAGAAACTTGTAGTATCTAGTAACATCTGAACCTTCTTGCAAGATCAGCCCATCCCTGGACAGGACTCCTTACATAGCAATTAAAGGCATCTATGTGAAAATACTGGGTCACTTTGAAATTAAAACACATAACTCATAAAGAAGGGTTTACAGCAACCTAATAACTCCCCCAAAATGGCTAAAGGAAATAAAATCTGTTCAGCGTAGTGTGCTATATCTATGATGGCTGCTGGAGCTCCAACGGGTCACCTCCAGCCTTGGTATTGGCCTCATGCACATTCTCAGCAACATCCATATATCCAGGACAACGTTTTCAGCTATGAGTAAGTTACAGCTTACTGTCCTGCCATGCTCTGGCTAAATTCTATGTACCTAGGGTGGGAAATTGGTGTTGCAGAATTAATAAATATCTTTAGAAACACAAAGTCCAGGTGCAGTGCCAGAAAAGCCATTTGCTTCTCACCCATTGTGTATCTTGCTCCTCTGAGTCTCCATTTTAATTTCTTCATAACAGAATTATCTATTTGCATAAATGTAGTTTTCTTTTTGCATTTATTTTCTACATTTCTGATAGACATTAATAGCTCCTAATTGCAGATACCCAAAATTTTAGTCTAGAAGGGCAAGGCGAAGTTGGAAGCCTGGGGTTGGGGATCTGATAACCACCCCAGCCACAAGATTCCATGTTGGAGAGACACTCACCACATTGTGTTCAACTTCCCTGTAGGTACATTTTTGGGTGCAAGAACAAAGCCCTCCATGGACTCAAAGTCCAGCCCTATCCAAAACATTCCCTGCAAGTGTTGGTGGGAAAGGAGGGGCCCAGAAACAATGGATTGCATGGTGTTGGACCACACCTTTGTGTTTCTGGCCTTGGCCAGTCAGAGGGTGACTATCCAGCAATATCCAAATGGCCGCTGCACCCAGGAGGTAACCAGACACACAACATGCATGCACACACACACACACACACACACACACACACACACACACACACACACACACACACACACCAATCTTTTGGGGGTTTCTCATTTGCCAGGAGTTAGACTGGTGACCAGACATCCCTGGGGCCATTCCTGTCTCCAATCCTCACAGCTCTTGTATAGAAGGCATGTATGTGGACATGCTAGTTTTTTTGCCTGGCTACCAAGGATCCAAATACTCTCCTCATGCCTGCCTAGCAAATGGTCTAACCAAAGAGATGTCTTCCCTGCTCCAAATGTGCAAGCTCTTAGTAGAACAATGTTAACAGTACAAGTTAAAGACTTAACATTTGATTTCACTAAATAGCCAGCATTAAAAAATTTATTTTGGAATTGGCAAGATGGTTTACCCAGTTAACAGTTTTCAACACAAGCCTCATGATCTCAATTTGATACATGGATTCCACAGTAGGAGAAATGGCCTACAATCTCCACAATGTGGCATTTGGTCTTGTAGGGGTAAATGCTGACCACACCTATATGAAGGCTAGCACAGGTGATGATTTCCATGCCCACTGGGGGGCTGGCACAGGTGACACTGAACACAACCACCTTGATATGGTCAGAGTGAGGTAGCAAGGCTTTAAATATGAGGAACACACTGCTGTCTCTGTTCCCCCTCCTGAATGATATACAGGACTTCCTCTGTTGTGTGAGTACATCTTATTAAACCATCTGTTTTACAAACTAGTTCTGATCCATTGGGATCTGCATTAATTTCATTCTACATTAGCTGGTGTAGGAAGGAGTTTTGACTCTGAACCCATGAGTGATTCATGCCCTTCTGTGGGATTTATTGCCCTGCTGCACAATTGCCCAGGTAACCTTTCCTCTTCATCCTTGGCACTAACTGTCACATGGTGTCTCTGGCACCATTTGCACTGAGAGGACCCAAGTGGAAGACTGCCTGTTCTTCCATGCAGGACTAGTGCCTGCAGTGCCCTGGTTGCCTAGGGATTTCATTCCTCTTCTCAGTATCCCAGCCCAAGTGTGGTCTCTGCCCTGCACCCTGGTCCTCCTTAGAGCCCACCTAAGAACCTGCTTTGCACTTTCCAGTGTTTGGCCCTACCGAGGTTTCTCCCCAATGGGTTTTGTGACTTGGGACTGAGACAAGCAGGGCACGTGTGCCTTCTGCATGTCTCCTCCATCTTTAGTAACCTGAGTCTCCTCCCCTTCTGTGTTAGCCTTCACAACCACCATACACACTGCCTAGTGCATAGCTGCATGCCACTGGATAATGCTAAGGTCCATCCAGAGAGTTTCTTTTACTCTCAAGCTGAAACACGCTGCCAATGCTCACAAAAGTCATGCAGTTCCCATTCGACTGAGCCTCATCATAGGGAGTCTCTAGACAGAACCCGGCTACAGCCCTAAAAGTTATCCAAAACATTTTCTGCTAAAAAGAGCCAATCCCTTCTGTCCGATCTAACTCGGTTCAGAATGTGTTTAGATATTTTTCAGGTAGTCTTGAGATGGACTTCACCTCCTATTCCCTTAGCTGAATGCTGTGCACTGCTTGTGCCTGGCTCCTGCCTGCCTCCAGCTACACTTGGCCACCACTGCCCTATGCTCACACACAACCGTCCAAATGTTCCACCTGCTTGTCAAACACAGTTACTGCAGCTGAAAGGCAACTGTGGGACAGGTAAACTTGCAGAATGGCAGAATATCTGATAATGCAAAAAATTGGGAATAGTCTTGCTACTTATATGAATTCAATGTTAGAGGAGGCTTATGAATTGCTTTTAAAGTTAGGTAAGTTGGCCCTAGAGACTACAGTTGACCTCACAGTTTACAACCAACACAAGCATGACTCCAGGGCAAACCGCAGATCAATTTCTTGCACTTAGGTACATGTTCTCTTACTATACCTCCCCTGTTGCCAGAAAGACATATGCCATTATTTAAAACAGAGAAGAAATGACCACTAGTCTAGTCGATATAAGCCAAGATAATGAGAACTAAACTGAGAACTCTAAATGAAGTTTTACATGAAAAAATATGAATGACTGATCCTTATGCATGTTGTAGGGTTTGAAGCCACATATTTGTGATCCAAGGAAGAAGTGAGTTAGAAGAAGGACAAATAGGACCTCATTCTATGGAAAGAATAGAGGAAGGGCTTCTGAAATTCAAGGAGGTGGGGAATAAGGATCACAATTCATAACAACAACTGTATTGTTATGCCTACTTTTTCTAGTCCAGAATGCTCCCTGATCTCATACATGGAATGGACCTGTCTCAGAACGACGAAACACTGAGGAATCTTCTTCACACAGTTTAATTGGGAACCTTGATTTACAGTGAATGGCGGCCGTGGGTAGAGGAAGATGGGGCCTGATATAGTCTACATCTACCAATCACCTAATCCTATGTGTTGCGCCGGGATAGTTGTCTCCAAGCAGAATTAAGAGGATGCATGGCCTTTACCAAATTAGGAGTTGTTTACCACAGAGAGCACTTGCCGTCAGGCAGGCAGAAGGCAGAAACCGGTGCCATCTTTGGGGTGCAGTACTTTGCAGCTCCCAACAGTTCCCCCTTTTTGTTTTAATATTATAGGAGTAGCAGTATCTATCTGTTGTCAGATTTTAGTCATCTCTGTCTTAAGTTAAACCCCAGAGTCCCTATCTTACCTGTCAAAGAGTCACTGTGTTGCCCTCACAGGCTCATGTCTTAGGTCTAAGGGAACACATGTATGCTTATTCACTCAGCAAGAGGGTAGGTGCCCATCATTGAGCATGACTGATTCAGATACGCATCACTCACTCAGCAAGGGCGAGAAAGACACCTATTTGTCTGTCAGCATGGATAACCATGCATGAGGGGAATATCCTGCTTCCACAGCAGCAAAGGCCTGTACCAACATGGCAGCTTGGGATTTTTTCGACTTCCTGATCCTGCATAGGCACCACAGGCAAACTAAAATGGCTAACAACTTCATGGAAAGTATAAACCCACCCCAGCCCATTCCTTAACTAACTAAAGGCTTGCTTAAGAGTAGTATAGAGGGTATTAACAGTGGGCAGGCTCAGGTGTGTAGCATTCACGGCAACAATCCGTTGTGTTAAGGTATCTGTCAGGTTCTCGAACTGTTAACTCCAATTTCCATGAAGGTAGGCACTCAGCTGCCAACTCAGGCTGCTCTTCTCCGTGAAATTGTTGGCATAAAGAGAAAAGGAATGAATGCATCCTATGGAAGTTAAGGTTACTAAATCATCCACCTGTTCCTGAAACATGTCCACTCTTTGGTTCACAGTTAGAATGCCAGCTTTTAAGTGGCCATCAATAGATCTTAAGGTAGTTAATGTTGTGGCTGTTTTTTCCACAATGTCATTGACTGTCTCAGCTGATTGGATCTGAGAAGCCATGGCAACAGCAGCAGTCGTAGCAGCTGCTGCAGAAAGGGTTATGGCAGTAACCAATGCTGCAGTTATGCCAAAATCCTGTTTGATTCTGATGATTTCCGTAATGGGAAATGTTCCTGTATCCACTTTAACTGGAATAGGAACATACATAGGAATCCTCATCACTACTGCTGTATTAGCAGAACCATTTCAACATTGACTAGCAATGCAGGAGACATCAGTCGAATTGCACGAGATTACTTCTTTGGTAGCATTAGTAGCGTTATAGAGCAGAAAGAAAAAGGGGGCTTTTAAACATACTGGGCTAGCTGGGACAGTGAGATTATCCAAAGTTTTATGTATTGATAGATTCTTAAGAGAAGGTCCCTTCTCATCCCTAGTACCAGAAACATTAAGAAGTCTTATGAAGAGATTCTGGAGAACTGCAAAAGGTTCAAGGGAAGGAAATGCTCCATGATCATTGGAGAGTACCCATTGAAACCATGGCCAGGTATTTTTACTGCCTGTTCTTTGGGAACCTCTCTGAGTTAGGTTATACTGATACCTGCCAAGAGGGGGAGTAAATTCAAAACCAGGAGCTATCTGTTTAAGTTTGTGGTCTGGACTCTGACAGGGCATCCAATGAGGAGGATACCCTCGATTGGGTGCACAATAAGGCAAGACTTGTCGAGCAGTGGAGTTCTCTTAACTAATGTGTGAATTTGAGGGTTAGAGCCCCTCCATCAGCATCAGAAGTGTAGTGATATTTACATCCTTGGTCCCATTTGTACCAGTGCCGAAGCCAGAACTAGTGCCTGTACTAATCTGGGTCAGGACCTCGGTGAGCATAGCGCTTGAGATCTAGTTATGAGTAAGCCGGTCAAGCCAATTGCCAACAGAACCATTTTTCATCCAAATGCATGGGTTAGAATTATTAATGAGGGAGAAGCATAATGCTCCATGGAGAGAAATATTAGTGGCTGAATACTGGGCAGTGTCAGGGTCTAAATTTACACAAGGCAAGCCCAATTCACAACTAGTAGAAAACAAAACAGTCAAAACTTTAGATGCACTATGAACAGGCAAGGGAATTGGCCACGCTTTCGCTATGGCCCACAGGATTTGTTCTCTGGCCTGGATTAGCCACGGTGTTGTCAAGGTCAGCAGCAGGATCAGTATCAGAGGTTTCATCTTGTTTGTTGCACCGCCTCGTTAGTCTCTCTGGAATCCACACCGGGTCTTGCTGATCCTGGGGAAAAACACAAACAGAACCTCTCGCCCATGCTAACACCGGGTCCAATCCATGCCATAGACCTGTAAGGATATCTTTCCATCTTACGTAGCCCTTCTGAGCAGGTGCCTGAGTATGGTGCCTATCAGCAGCAGAAAGGCCTTGAGAATCCAAATTTTGGTGTTCTACCATGGAGTATTCCCTCTTTTTGTTTTAATAAACATTCTTTCAATGTGCGATGAGCTCTTTCAACTATTCCTTGTCCTTGGGGATTATAAGGTAGGCCATGGTTTAATTGGACTTCCATCTGTTTACAGAATGAGGTAAAAGAGTGAGCTGTATAAGCAGGGCCATTGTCAGTCTTTAATTGCTGAGCTTTTCCCCAGGCAGCCCATGCCTCAAGGCAATGTCCAATGACATTGCGAGCCTTTTCCCCACTCATAGGGGTGGCATGGATGATGCCTGAACAGGTATCCACAGACACATGGATATATTTATGTGTTCCAAATCCTGAAAAATGGGTTGCATCCATTTGCCAAATTTTCAAGGGCAATAGCCCTCTGTGATTCACCCCCAGGCTAGGGGGGTGCAAAAAGGTTATACACTGTTGACAATTCTATACTATCTGTCTAGCCTCTGCTCGAGATAGCTGAAACCTTTGCTGCAAAGTTTTTGCAGATACATGGAATTGTTTGTGAAATTGCTGTGCCCGCTCCACAGGGGAAGCGAAAAATACATATTCCCCTCTAGTACAGTGATGTACGATCTCATTGCCTTTTGATAGAGGTCCAGGCAAGTTGGTATGAGCACTAATATGCTGTATAAAAAATTTCTGATCACGATGCCAGATCAACTTTTGCAACTCCTGTAAGAGTATGCAAACTGTACTATTAGGTTTGATAGGTCCTGCAACCTCCAGGGCCTTAACAGCATTCACAACATATGCCGAATCAGAAATTAGACTAAAGGGGAAAAGGCAATTTCTAAACACTTCAAGAACAATTTTACATTCAATAATCTGGGGGGAGCCAGGCTGATATTGAAATTGCAGTGGATCTGATGCTCTATCATATAGGCTCCACAGCCCGTCTTGGATCCATCAGTGAAAATGTTTGTGACTCCAGCAATAGGAGCAGCTGCAGTCATTTTAGGAAAAATGACCGGATGTTCTTTAAAAAATGACATTAGAGGGTGTTTTGCATAATGATTATCTATTGCTCCTGAAAATCCGCAGTGTATAGTGGCCCAATCATCCACAGTTCCACAAAGGATCTTAACTTGTTGAGCAGTATATGGGATTATGATCTTATTTGGTAGTCTCCCAAAATATTGAATTCATTGCTGTATCCCATTTTGAGCCAAGTCAGCAACCGCTGCAGGATAGTATTCAATAGTTATTCCTGGGGAGGATTTAGGATAAATCCATAGTAATGGACCATCTTGCCACAGCAAAGCTGTAGTCTGGGAGAATGTTGGGAGCACACACAAAAGAATATCCTTGTTTTCTATTAGCCGTTTAAGGCTGGCATTTTGTAATTCTGTCTCCACTTTCTTCAAAACTTCTCTGGCTTCAGCGGTTAACTGCCTAGGTGAATCTAACGCTGAATCACCATTGAGAATATTATACAATGGTTTCAACTCATAATTAGGTAATTTTAAATTACACCTTATCCAATTTATATCTCCCAACAACTTCTGAAAATCATTAAGAGTTTTTAAATTAACTTTTCTAATCTCTATCTTTTGTGGAATAATTGTATGAGGGAGAATCTTAGCCCCTAGATAGTTCATAACAGTGTCCTTTTGTAACTTTTCTGAGGCTATGACTAATTTATGCATCTCAAGCAATTTTTCCAATTTTGCATATGCCTTATTGAGCTTTTTATCATCTTTGGCAGCCAATAAAATATCATCCATATAATGAACACATCTAATCTTTGGAAAGTCCACTCTCAAAGGAGCAATGGCCTCTGCAACAAACAACTGACACATAGTAGGACTATTGGCCATCCCCTGTGGCAACACTATCCATTCATACCTTAGATAAGGTTGTTCATGATTACAAAAGGGCAGCATAAATGAAAAGTGCCCTGAATCCTTGGCACACAAAGGTATGGAAAAGAAACACCCTTTAGTATCTATAGAGATGATTGGCCATGATGCAGGTAAAGAAGTTAAAAGTGGATGACCACGTTGCACAGGGCCCATAATTTGCATCTGCTGATTAATAGCTCTAAAATCATAAAGCAATCTCCATTTGCCAGATTTTTTCTTAATGACAAAAATAGGAGTATTCCATGGAGATACAGAGGATTTTATATGCCCCAGATCCAGTTGCTCCTGCACTAAAGTCCTAGCAGCCTCCAGTTTTTCAGAGGAAAGTGGCCTCTGAGGAACCCCTACTGGTTCCTCTGTTTTCCAGGTAATAGGAATACCTCCTCCACTGTCCCCTAGGAAAAGCCCAGACCTAGATTCTTTGGTCTCGGTTGTGGTATAATAGGACTAGTTCGACCCTGCAGATGTTTTCCGAGGCCTCGACCTGGGATGTATCCCATTTGTTTCATGATATCTTGAGATGTTTCTGAGTATTCATTTGTTAGTTTAAAACCCATATCCTTTAACAAATCTCTTCCCCATAGTGAAATTGGTAAGTCTAACACCTAAGGCTGCATGGTCCCTGAATGCCCTTCTTGATCTTTCTAAGGCAATTGTCTAGCACTCATATCAGGAGCCTTAGCATAGCCCAAACCTTGTAAAATTTGAGAAGAGACCTGTATAGGCCAGCCAGAGGGCCAATCTTTGGTGGCTATGATGCTCATATCAACTCCAGAATCTAGTAAGCCTAGGATTTTCTTACCATTCACTATTAACTCAAGAGTCGGACGTTGATCGAGGTCTAAAGCTAGGAAAGTTAAGTTTGATCCAGTGGATCCAAAGCCTCCCTCTCCTCTCTCTCTGGTTTGAGCTGGAAGCTTGTCATGTAAACTTGGCAAAGGCAGTAGCTGTGCTGTCCTGTCTCCAGGAGAAATGGCTGTAATCCCTCTAGGAGATTCTACCATGATCTTTACTACACCCATGTAATCAGGATCTATATCTCCAGGATGTATTCGTAGACCTTTCAAGGCTGCAGATGATCTTCCTATAAGCAGGCCTGCTGTGCCAGGCTCAAGGGGTCCCTTAAAATCAGTGTCAACGAGCTGGACCCAAATTCTGGGAGTTAATACGAGTGTGGTGGTGGAGTGTTAAATCCAGCCCCACAGAGCCTGTAGTGACTCTCCTCGGTCTCTCGGATGTCGAAGCGAGGGCCAGGTTTCAGGACTCTGCTCCTGGTTCTGATCCTCCATGGCCCCATATATTTGTGGGCCCTGGGGTCGTGAGCCCCATCGACCATTTTTTGGATGAGCTCCTCCATACCCCTGAACAAAAGGCTATCCACTGATGTCTTTTACTGATCTATAATCCTTATCCCAATGATTTCCTTTTCTACATCTAGGGCATAAGCCAGGTTGCTTAGGGTGAGGGGTAGAGTTATTGACTGTAGTATTTCCTCCTTCTGGGCATTGCTTTCTCAAATGCCCTTGTTTGCCGCATTTAAAGCAAGCTCCTGAACTTCTGCCTTTCTTAGTTAATTGCATCACAGCAGCTGCTAGGCCAGCATTGGTCAGTGGACCCCCTAACTCCCTACAGACCTTCATCCAGAGCTAAAAGGCCTTTACCTTTATATGGAGTTATTGCAGCTCTACACTCCTTTGTACATTGTTCATAAATCAGCTGTTTGATCAATGGCATAGCAGCATCTGGATCCCCAAACACTGGTCCTGCAGATTCTAACTTTCTTGCCACAAAGTCTGAGAAGGGTTCCATAGGACCTTGTAATATCTTTGTAAGATTTCCACTGACCTCACCTCTGTTGGGCAGAGACCTCCAAGCCCTAATGGCTATTTGTTTAATCTGATCATACACTTGAGGGGGGTATCATGTTTTTTGCTGTGCAAAATGTCCTTGACCAAGAAGCATGTCCACATCCCAGGCTGGATTACCAGCCCAGCAGTTAGCCGCACCATGATCATTGGCAAATTCAATTTGGAAAGCTCTCCAATCCAAATATTGTCCTGGTGATAAACAAGCTCTTACCAAATTCATCCAATCACTAGATGTCATACAGAAGCGATTTAGTGCTTCTACCTGAGCAACTGTATAAGGTGCCATCACCCCATAGGTGCATACCGACTCTGCCAGAGCTTTGCCTATTTTAAAGTCAATCGGCTCATGATAATTGTGTTGGTTACCATCTTGAAAAACTGGATAAGCCAGTGGTCCAGCAATCCGGAACTCAGTGCAAACAGTACGCCACACTTCTGGACAGAAGGTGGAAAAACCGGGAGCTCCTACTTCCTCTTGTGAGCAGTAGGGAGGAGGAGCGATAGGGCGGTGCCCTTGCTTTACAGCCGCCATTTTAGGGCGCTGTTTTTCTGGTACTTTTAAGGAATGTTTTTCCATTAGCTCAATAATCTCTCCCTCCTCGTCCTCCATGAGGTCCTCATCCTCACATATATCCTGCTCTGATTCTGAATCCTCTCCTGGTTCTTTTAACTCCTTCCTCAACTCTCCTAGAGAAAGATAGACTCGCTTCTTATTCCCTTTCTGTTTTTCCTTTCCTCTCTCACTTTCTGACTGTTTTGATCTTTCTTCTTGAAGCATTTCAAGGGCAGCTTGTCCATTTGCTATAGCTTTCTTATTTCCCTCTTGGTCCTCTAGACAGCTGTGTATCAGTCGCCATACTGGCTGAACACAAGGCTTCAACGTTCCTTGTTCCCAGGCAAAATCCAGGTCTTTCCCTAACTTATCCCAACTAGCCACCGAGAGATTGCCTGAATCCTCGAACCAGGGTGCAATGGTGTCACATGCATTCAGGAACCTCTGCAACGTGGCTTTAGTTAACCTTAAATTTTTAGAATGAAGCAGCTCTTGAAGAGCCAGAAAAATTGGATGTGATTGTGATGATCCCATTGTGCTTGTGTTTAGTTTGTACGCTCCGAAGGTGTGCAAGTTGGATAGCGCCACCAAAAACCAAAAGCCCACACTGCAATGTTAAAGAGCAGCCAAATCACCACTATAATAGCGGGGTCCATTCACTTTACTCTCTGCAAGTTGAAGCAGGAGCCAGGTGTTTACTTTCGGTTCACTTTTGCCTCAAACAGTCTTGCTCCTCTCTGGAGACTTTATCGCCTCTTTGCCGAGGGTTTTATTGCTCTTTACTGGAGACCTTATTGCCTCTTTACCGAGGGCATTATTGCTCCTTAACCGGAGATCTTATTGCCGCATTCACTGTGGAACTTATTGTCCCACTTACCTTGGGAACTTACTGGTGCCACCCCGACTGTGAGAAGTTCTGATTCCCCATACGGGCCACCACTTGTCACGTCCACCCTTGACCAGCAAGAACGACACAACACTGAGGAATCTTCTTCACACAGTTTAATCGGGAACCTTGATTTACAGTGAATGGCCAGCCCAGGTAGAGGAAGACGGGGCCTGATATAGTCTACATCTACCAATTACCTAATCCTATGTGGCATGCCAGGATAGGCTGTCTCCAAGCAGAATTAAGAGGATACATGGCCTTTACCAAATTAGGATTTATTTACCACAGAGAGCACTCACCATCGGGCTGGTGGAAGGCAGAAACCAGCGCCATCTTTTGTTCTCGGTACTTTGCAGCTCCCAACATGGGCCCAGAAAATAAACCCCATCACTGGCATTCTGGTATGGATGGATTATCTGCTGGCAAACATGGAGCTGCATGGTACTGGACACAACCGAGTCTAGGCACTTAGTTCTTCAAAGGCAGGAGTGCTCCTATCCAGCACCAGTGTGCTGCAAGGTCAAGAATCTGTTACACTTTGCTGCTGTGAGACAGGCAGCCACTGTAGAGATAGTGGGATGGGGTGACTGAGGCTACACTACAGAAAGAAGACAGTGGGATGGGGTGACTAAGAGTATGCTCCAGAAAAAGATAGTGGTTTGGGTTACTGAGACACGCTACAGAAATAAGATAGTGGGATAGGGTGGCTAAGGCTAATCTACAGAAAGAGGATAGAAATTAGGTCCCCCAGCTCCCCACTGGAAGCACGGACGGAAGGTCAGATCTCCATGGTACTGAGAACCTATAAGTATTTGACTCCAGAGTTGATTATTTTGACGATCCATTGCATAAAACCAATTGGATTTCCTAGGTCATTGTCCTGTCAGGTTTACGGGCATTCTTGTCATATCTTCTGTGTTCAGATATCACTTTTCCAATTTGCTCTGGGGTCATTAATGATACCTAAGGCAATCCAAAATGCCTTTCATGTCAAAGTTATTTTCGTACTAAATCACAGACACTATTTGCTCTCACACTGCCATTCTCTTTTAACTGTTTAGTGGAAATTTGTGACCAATACATGAGGTGAGACAAAGTAATTGTTCCAGGAATTCATGGAGCATATGATGTTTCAATCTTATGACAGTGTTTTCTCAGCTTATGTTTGAGATAAAAATATAAACTGTGTGTCATGTGCCATTAAAAATCTTTGTGGTTGTCAATGACCTTTGAATTAGTATAGTAACTAGACAGAAATCTTGAGAATTGTGTTGTTAACATAGGACACTAGATAAGTGGGAAAGAGCCCTTGAAATACATGTGGAAGCAGTTCAACAGATATGATGATACTGAGGATTCATGGCCACAATTTTCCATGACAGTCATGACTCCCCAGAAGTAGGGCAGAGTATCAGAGAGCAGCTGTTCCCTTAAGCAGTAGGCTTCTCCAGCTTTGCCTATTATGTTCAGAGTAAAATAGGACTGAAAAACAAGACACAAAAACACACACACACACACACACAGAGAGAGAGAGAGAGAGAGAGAGAGAGAGAGAGAGAGAGAGACAGAGACAGAGAGACAGAGAGACAGAGAGAGAGTGAGAAACACAGAGAGAGAGAATGGAAAAAACTCATATGAAACCCTCATCTTCTTTCCTCTTATACTTATCTACCATACTCACTACTACAGACAAAAAAGAGACATACATGGTCAATTGTATCCTATAAGAAAATGCCAGCAAGTCAAAATACTCTTGTGATTTAATAAAAGTAAGTTTATAATAGAACTGATCATTTCCCCTTTCTGTTCCCCTCCTTGAGGCCTCCCAAATACCTCTCTATTCTTCTTCAAATTCATGGCCTTTTTATTTTCAATAATTGCTATTGCATGCACATCCAAATATCCATATATGCATACATATTTTCCAATATAACCTGCCCAATCTTTATAATGTCATTTGTCTTCATTCTTTATCAGGGATGACCACTTGACACTGGACAATAAAGTGGTATGCTCTTCCTTTCATAATCCTACCTCTCTTACTCCCAAGTTTCCATAGGAGCCTGAAGTACTTGTAGTGTTGAGGCCTTGTGAGATTTTGCCCATTCAACTTTGTATGTCATTGAAGTCTTCCTTGTTTAGCAAATGTTTTCGTAGTCATGCTGGTGAGAATTTATGGTGTGACATCTGATGTTACTAGAGAAAATATCACAACAAAGACCCTCGTCCTACCTCAGGTTCCTAAAATCGTTCTGCTCCTTCTTCCCCAATGTCCTCTGAGTATTATTTGTAGCAGGGTGTTTTAGATGTATACACTGTGCCTGGGAGAACATACTTCTGTAATTGACTCAAGACCCAGTCAATAAGTGGGACATCATCTTTGGAACTGGAAACCTACCAAACTACCCAGTACTACTGAAGTCATGGTTATTGGAGGGGAATCTACAAACTCTAATTTACAAAACTAGAATAACATCTATCAATAATCTATAATTATTTGTTCATGAATAACTCCTTTAGAAAGCTGAAACATGACCGTTTTGGGCATTGGTGGTGCATGCCTTTAATCCCAGCACTCAGGATGTAGAGGCCGTTGGATCTCTGTGAATTCGAGAACAGCTTGGTCTATCAGAGCTACTTCCAGGATAGCCTCCAAAGCCACAGAGAAACCCCATCTAGAAAAACCAAACTAACTAACTAACTAACTAAATAAATAAATGAATCAATAATGCTAAAACCTATACAATACCACAAACTAGCAAAATTTCCACAAAGCTATCCACAAAAATAACAAAAAAATAAATTAGACTGTTTTCCTTTAAGGTCATAGATACAGGTAAAATTCCTTACGTTTGTTCCAAGTTAATAATATTATGAAATGTAAGTGAGTACCAACTCCCTGCCCTTTTTATTTGGCCCTAGGATTAAACTCAAGTTCTCTTATTTACCTACCAGGCATGTTTTTGATAGAAGAAGCTTGCGAGCCAGAGCACTTTCTGATTGCCTAAGGGCTATCACTTCTAAGTGAGTTTAAAGTCTATAAATAGCTGAATGGCATTGTGGGAATTTATAAATAAACCCTCTGGCAAATAGCAGCACTGAACTTCCTACCAGACATATACACAAGCTACCTGCAGCTCTGGAGAGTATTCAAAAGCATGGAAATTTTAGAGGAGTGATGAGCTTGTAGCAAGTATTCTGCAGAGTGAATTCACTGTTCTGTTGTGGCTTGGCACAGGAAAGAGACAGCCAGTGCAACACATCTCTGCTACAGAAGTAAATTAACTGATCTGCAAACAAGGCTCAGGAATTATTCACCCCCACATAACACAGGCCTTGCATTCCCATTCCCCACTGGTCACACCCTCCTATTCCAACTGGCCACACCCTCCCATTCCCACTGGCCACACCATCACACTCCCCAGGGCTAAGTTTTTCTAAAGGATGTATGGATGCTGTCCTGCTTTCTTCTCTAAGGTTATACCGGAAAAATTGTATTTGTACTGCAGACTCGAAGCTAATGTCACCAGCAGTAAACATGGCATTTTATCTCTTTGATCTTCATTTCCCTGTCTTACCTCTCTGGCTTTAATCTCCACAGTAGAACATGGCGTTATCCTGTATGAGAGTTCTCAATCCCAATATTCACCTTTGGGGGTGGTTTAGCACCAAGTCCAACATATTTCCCAGCTGAAATTCTCACAATTGCTGCTCAGCCACATGATACTGGGTAGGCTTCACTTTCTCTGGTACCCTTTATTTTTATTCTTGAAACTGGAATTGCACTCATTACAGTCATTTATCGCTTGTCATAGGTTTTTATGAAATTAAGTTTATAAATTAAATGGACAATAAGCAATTGATAAACATCAATCCCTTTTAAGATTTGTCTTCCTTTAAAAGTTTGTTGGATTGTGTTAGTGAGAGTTCTCAAAGCTCTTTTTTATCACCTGTCAAGACCAATAATGATTAGGTAACTCTTCAAATGTGAAGGTTAAAAGCTTTTCATCAGGAAGATTAAGTAACATCCCATTAAAACTGAGCCTGCAGATTGTGTAGCCACTCAGAGTACATAAAATTCTGACCCTTGTGTCTTCAGGAAATGAACATTTTCGACTTTTTCCAGCAGTGAGCAGGTATGAAACCAAAGAGGACTATTAGGACGTTCAGCAATTAAATTATGTACTTTTATGTCATCTCACTAATAAGATCCAAATAAACATGAAGGTGAGACATGTAAAGATTCGAACATAGTGGTAGAATACTAGAGGAGAAAAGGCAGAGGGGGGAATAATAGAGAGTTCATGCTGAATTAAGACAAATCTATATCACTGGCTGATTACTAAGGCTAATTCCTGTCCTGATGGAGTTTAGTGAATCCAGCCCCTGGGAAAGGGAAACTTGGGTACTGTACCTGGTTAGTCTAAGTCAGAAAAGACAGCCTAAGAAAATCACTGGCTTTAGACACAGATGCATGTTATTAAGAAGGCAAACCTCAGTATGAACAGATGTGATGTTTATTTCTTTATACTAACATTGGCCTTGAGTCTGATGGGAACTTTGTGTGTCCCTGCTATGAAAGTCATGTTCCTGCCTTTATCCTTTTCTTCTTAGAAAACAGAAGTCAGCTGAGGCCCCTACTGCCAGCCACCCCCTCTGTCCCTTTTAGTCTGCTGGATGGAGCAGGAGCATGTGCAATCAGTACCAGCTACATATAGCAGGATCTTCATCAACAACATTCCAAAACTGTCCACAGGTATGCTCCTCACAGAGAACAGTGAGTTCTTCAGATGCTCTTTTGGACATAATGTGTTTGGTTGGGACACTACTTAAATCATATCCCCTGGACTAGTGACAATGTCAAGATGACCAATTTGGTATGGGTGGGTCAACCTGATCTCAGAGGTCAACTCTATGTCTCTTGTTGGCAAACTTTTCTTTCCTAATATTTTTGGATGGTCTTTTGGCCTGGATCTTTTATGGATGCTCATTTTCACCAAGTGTGTATCCTGACTAATTTAGACAAGAGGATGTGAAATGTGGGTCAAGAAGCAGACTACCTATGTTTATACATGTTGCTTGGAGGATACTTTTCCACCTTGACACTAGAGCGGGATTCTTGCAAAGTACCAGGGCAACCATGAGAAATTACTCCCCGAAATAAGATATCCTGATGAGACCCTAAGGATGTTGGCCTAGGGCAGGTCACTTTGGTAGACAATGGACATTATACCTGCCTCTTTAGTCCACAACTTACACAAAAAATGCAAACCTGCCAAGAACACAGGTCTTCTTTTCAGGGAAAGTAGAACATTTACATTGGTCTATAATATTCCTTCTCTGGTAGGTGCTTGGCCACATCCTGAAACACATACCAAGGGGATTCCTAACCAGGGGATCTGCACACTCAGTCTGATGCCAGTGATTAAAAACTTTGGATACCATCAAAGTTAATCAAGAATTGAGTCTAAAAAGAATAACCTCAAGACGTGCAGAAGTAACAGGTAATCTGCCAGGGTACATAACAAACTATATAGGAAGCTTCTAAAGAAAGTAAAGTGTTTTGCTGTTATCTTCACAGGAAAACTCATCTCCAGAAGTCAAAGGACACTGCATGAATAGATCCTTATGAAGAGATGATAGCCATAACCATCAAAAAAAAGAGGAATGCGCCAAAGGCTTCAATTTACAGTTGTCTCTCAGAGAATTCTGTTTCTCTTTATTCCCTAATCCCTATTCAATTATACTAATGCTTGCTTTAGATTTGGGTTTTCTCCTCTAAATCCAAGCAGGTTTTTAAAATAAACTTCAGTGTTTCTGTATTATATCAAGAAGACAATTGATGTAATATAGAATAGGAGAAAATTTGGGGATGTCATTTGACTTTTCTTGGCTCTTTCTCTCAAAGTATACATTCCTCCATAATTGTTATATTCCCATTGTTGCCTTTTCTGATTTGCAATCTTTTATAAGTAAAAATTTCTCGGCTAACGTTTATGTTTGAGTACCACACGGCTAATGAAAAACTGTGTGTTGGCAATCCCTGGATGATCCTGAAAGAAAATGGGCCATATCTCCTCCAGTACCCTGGATCCAACTTGCTTCTTTTAACTGACACGAAGGAGGGAAGGAGGTGTTCAAGCTTGGACATCTCTTTCTGATGAATTTAATGGTATTTGGAATAGATATAGTTAAGGTGTGACATTAGTAGATCATTATAACTTGTTATAATTCACCCTTATGATTGTTATAGGGAATATACACTGTTAAGTTTTAATACTATTTAACACTAAAATGTGAATTATAGGGGATATAGTTCCATGCCCACTTGAGGGATGGAAGAGGTGACACTGAGCAGCCATGCTTAGGTGTGGTCAGAGGGAGTTAGCAAAGCTTTGAATATGAGAGTAGCATGCCTGTGCCCCTCTCTCTTTCCTCTCCTGCATGGTAATATTGAACTGGCTCTGTCGTGTGAGTACTTCCTAATAAACAATCTGTTTTACTAACTAGTTCTAATTCCATTGTAAACCCATTAATTGTGATCCACATTACCTACCTAAAAGCATAAACACACACACACTCTCTCTCTCTTTCTCTCTCTCTCTCTCTCTCTCTCTCTCTCTCTCTCTCTCTCTCACACACACACATATCTAGGTATCATTTTAGGCTCTAATTCTACACAAAACCCACATACATAAGTAGCCATAACGACCAGCTGTGTATGTGTGTACACACACACAAACACACACACACACACACACACACACAGACAAGCAACCCCCCCACACACACAGAGACAAGCAACCCCCACACACAAACACACACACACACAAACACCCCTGCCCCCCCCACATAGTTATCTTTTTTGTCATCACATTTCTTACTGACAGATCCCCACTATCTGTCAAGACCAGTTATATGAGTATACACACACACACACACACACACACACACACACACACACACACACAGACATAGGGATATGTGTCAAGTTCTACTAGGTATCCTGTGTGATCTGCTTAAGAGAAGAGGTGCCTTTCAGTACTTGAAACATAGGGCCGATTAAGGGGCTTCATCAGAAGGGAAGGGACACGTAATGTGACCTAAAAACTTCCCCTGCTTTGGTGCGTGTGTTTGATGTGTGTGTGTGTGTGTGTGTGTGTGTGTGTGTGTGTGTGTGTGTGCTAGTGTGTGTGTGCTTTGTGTTCATGTGTGTTTGTGGTTGCTTGTATGTATGTCAGATCATACTGTGCACCAGCTCAAGTTACAAACTTCACTATAGCACAATCCCCACCAATACACATGTTCACTCACACAAAATCACAAACCATGTATGTGCATGGCAAGGTGTCAGTTCCTGCAAGATACTCCTTCATCCACAGCAGAACACTAGGTATACATATATACATACACACATAAATACATTCTTGTGTATGCATGTGCATACACAAAGGGATAAGTTTAGGGTTGTATTATATATTGCCTCCTTTTAGCTGAAGCCCCAAATTCAATCCTGTGTATCTGGTTATATTTGGCATCTCCTCTCCTAAACAGATTATATGCAAAGGACTGAGGGTTAGGTCATGATAGGTACCTTCTGATCTAATCAAATGGTTCAATACACAAATATGGGTATTTGATCAGTACTGCTAGATACCCACACCCTAGTGACAAAATGCTCAGTACATACACATAGGTAAATCTTGGCCCTACAGTCAAAGATCTGGTTCTTCATGTTAATTCCTCCCTGCAGGGAGAACTCCCCCAAACACGGACATTCCTGTGGTCTGCTAAGTACAAACTCATCAACAACTCCTACTAGCAGCCCACTAATTGGCATGACTTTGTACTGGGTATCCTCTTATATAAAGCAAAATCACACACAGGAAAGTAGTTGCAGGTCCTATTAGGTGTCACCACTTTTGTAGCCAAAACCTCATACAAAAGCATGGCTTTGTGAAGATCCACCACATCTTTCCTACTACATATCCAAAACCACAAAAATACATACAGAGTTAGGTTTCAGCTCCTGCTTAGTACCCCTTCCCAACAGCAAAAGTACCACCTACACATATAGATCAAGATACCCATTCATGCTAGAAAGCTCCTCCTCTATCTGTTCTTCCATGTTTTATACTGAGATCTGAGGAATAAGAGCTAAGAACTGGAGATACATAGAGCCAGCAGCTAGTTTACTACTATTCATATCTACCCCTCCCTATAGCCAAATGCCAAGTACATAGCCACACATTCAAACATACTCAGGTAACCATGCTTGTATGAAACATTCACATACTCATCAACCATAGAATCAAAGCCCTGTTTACACACAACCATCAAGTGCTTGTCCTACTAGTTGTCCATCTCCCTACAGCAAAGCATGTATATACACACTAATAAAGAGGAAAACAAAGAAGGGGGAGAGAGTCAGAGATAGAGACAGTGATAGAGATAGAGAGAGGGGGCATTCTGTGTGAGGTCTATTGTTACTACTCCATTATAGTCAAAGCTGTCTACTCTGGGCCAGGTGTCAGGTTCTGGTTGATAGTGCTTCCCCTATACCCAAAGTTTCTATACACATCCAGTTTACCAGTATGCACACCATGACATATCATAAATGTCAGGTAATTACCATACACATTAGAAACACACTCGGGCACAAATACTCCAACAGACCCATGCACATATTCCATGAACATTCAACTTGCTACCAAGTCCAGAAAGGTAGGTACCATATGGTTAAAGCCCCATACACATTTCTGTTTGTTAAATCCTGTGAGTCAGAGGCATCCTCAGTATAAATAAACCCCACAAACAACTTTTGGTATTTGGTTCAGTGAGGTATCTCAAATATAAGCCAAAGCCCTCTTTTACACACATACAGGAGTATGTGTACACACACACACACACACACACACACACACACACACACACACACACACACGCACTTCAATTTGGATCCCACTCACCTTTTAAAGTCCTGCTATAAGTATGTTGTGATGTATACCTGTAAGGAAGAATACAAGTTTTAAAATTGGATAGACCTCATGGAGAAAACAAACCAAGATCCAGGACAATAAAATTCCATGTGAACGTTTAATTTCAAGAAGTTCATCACAGAAAGTATCTTAAGCAGTTGGATTTGAGGAATCTGGCAACTCTCCTCAAGGCAAAACCAAGCTTAATATGACATCCTACAGGTGTCTGATATATATTATGAAGTCTTCTCTGAGAAACCTTGACAGCACCTTTGTTTGTACAATTGCCTCCATATGAAACAAGAATTCCTTCTATTATTGCATACAGCTATTGAATTTATGACTAAATCCATTCATGGAAAAATGCTTTGTTTGAGAAAAATTACAAAAAATATGGAACTGGAAAGTTGGGTAAGCATTTAAGAGTGCTTGTTGTCCCACTGCCAAGGGCCTCCTAACAAATCAAACCACATAAGTGTTACCTGCATTCAAATGGTATAATTAGGTCCCATACAGGTTTCTCAGTTACTGTCCAGACTCTATGAGCTCCTATTCACTGGGTCTTCCCTCTCTTTAAGTGATCTTAACCTTAACCTCTGCTTGGTTAAGCTACTAACATTAGTTACTGGAATTAGAAACTATTATATGCTGGACTTTGTTGACTCCCCAAGGGAGTCTTTACCCCTCATAGGAATAGCTGGTTTGGGGTGAGATGGTAGGAAGTGGGTGGGTCGTGAGAAATGCAGGAAGGGGGAACTAGGGGGTTGTGAATAAAATAAAACTAGAAAAAATATTAGAGTTGTAAACTAAAAGACTACTTGTTGTTTTTCTAGAGGTCTTGATTTCATTACTACCAGCCAGGACATCTATACACCGCCTCATGTAACGCCAGCTCCAAGAGAACTGATACCTTCTTCTAGGGCCTTTGAGCACATTACCGTACATACATACACACACACACACACACACACACACACACACACACACACACACACACAACAAACACATGAAGACAATATATATATATATATATATATATATATATTATATATATACATTATATGCATATAAGGCACATATATAAAACTTATATACATAGATATATATAAATTAAAATATAAGTATAAAATATTTTTAACAAAAGGATTTGTTTGTTTTAAGCATCTAGTAATAGTCTGTAGCACCAAAAGTTAAAACACAGAAACAGATATTGGGGTTCATGCTGAAGTTCAGAGAAGCAAATCAGCCAAGCCACCAGAGTATTCTCACCTCTGACAATCATCAGACTGAAGGCATGGTCTACTGAACCTCAGATTGCATCTACAGACTACATTGTTCCTCAGGAAATCGTAGACGACTCCTGAGATAGCACTGAAATCCTTATATTCTTTCTAGTGCTGGTATTAAAGGAATAAACTCTGATTCTCTTTTAGATGGATTCACTCTCATGTAGCTCAGGATGGTCTTGAAATCACAGAGATCCATCTGCATCAATCTGCTGTGTATTAGGATTAAATGACTGTTTCAAAAATGTCCAGCTTTTATGTCTAACTAGTATGGCTGGCTTTGCATTGTGATCTTCAGTGGCTTTATTAGATTATAAGCAATACATCACCACAATAGTCAAAAAATTAGCATCTCAATGCCCCAATTAGTCAGTCAATATGAAAGCAATTTATACAAATTGTGTGAAGGCAAACCTTCATTACTCAATTTTCTATATTAAGACTCATATTTGAACAAGCTACCAGTAAATTATATTATCACCATTTCAATTTGTAATAGAAAGTCGCCAGAGAACACAAGTAGGATAAAGGAATTCAAGTTTCTTTGGTACCAATTGTAATATATCTTTGTATGTAATGAGCTATGCAAATAGTTATTCAGTTAGTATATTAAGTTAAAATTCATTAAGTCTTCCTCACACTCTGAGCATTGTTATTAACAATGTTGGAAAGGGAAAATCCAAAAATGTACAACAACATGTCGGTATTTACATCAACCGCTTCAGACAATATATGTGCCATGGAAATAATAGGATATACTAAGAAAGGGTGTTATCTTAAGAAACATCCTAAGATATTACAAATGTAATATCTTGAGCAAACATTAAAAACCTCACTAGATAATTCCTTGTGTTAAATATATCTGTATTTCTACAAGTTGGTATGTAGCAAATCTAATGACCAGCAAGGGGAAAGTTTGCCAATATTTCTGGTCTACTTAAACAAAGAATTTTACATTTTACCCTTATACTCTAATAGCCATAATAGTTCCTAAAACTCATAACTGTATATTTGAAACAACACCTATGGTCCAGGGTCATTATTTTATTTTATTTCCCCCCTTTTTATTAGAAAGAAAATTATTTAACATGTCAATCCCAGGCCCCTCTTCCTCCTCTCCTCACCTGCCCGTCCCAACTAACGCCAGACCCATCCTATACCCTTTATTCTCCCCAGGGAGGGTAAGGCCTTCCACAGGGGGGTCTTCAAAGCTGTCATATTCTTTGGGATAGGGCCTAGGCCAACCCCCATTTTTCTAGGCTCAGGGAGAACCCCTCCATGTGGGATGGGCTCATAAAGTCCCATTGATAAGTACTGACCCACTACAAGAGGCCCCATAGATTTCCAAGGACTCCTCACTGACACCCACATTCAGGGGGTCTGAATTGGTCCCATGCTGGTTTCCCAGCTATCAGTCTGGGGACCAAGTGTCTACCCTTGTTCAGGTAGGCTATTTCTGTGGGTTTCTTCAGCCTGGTAAGGACACCTTTGCTCTTCAGTCCTCTTCTCTGCATCTGGATTATAATTCAGTTCAAGGTTTAGCTGTGGGTGTCTGCTTCTACTTAAACCAAATGGTGGATGAAGGATATACAATGGCATGTGAATTAGTTGTGAATCTCATTATCAGGATAGGGCATTTAAGGTAGTCTCTCCTCTGTTGCTTAGATTGTTAATTGGTGTCATCTTTGTAGTTCTCCAGACATTTTCCAAGGGCCTGCTTTCTCTTTGAACTTATAATATCTCCCTCTATTATATTATCTCTTCTGTTGCTTTCTTCTGTTCCTCCCCCTACTCAACCTCCTTGTCTCATCATGTCTTCCTCACCTCCCCTCTTCTCCCTGTCTTATTCTCCTAATTCCCTCTACCCACCCCCCATGCTCCCAATTTGCTCAGGAGATCTTGTCCCTTTCCCCTTCTCCAGGGGACAATGTATGTCTCTCTTAGGGTCCTCCTTGTTTACCAGCCTCTCTGGCAGCCTAGGCTGCAGGCTGTCAGTCCTTTACACTATGTCTAAAATCCACATATGAGTGAGTAATACAATTCCTGTCTTTTGTGACTGGGTTATCTTGCTCAGATTGGTTTCTTCTAGTTCCATCCATTTGCCTGCGAATTTCAAGATTCCATTGCCTTTTTTCCCCCAAGGAGTAGTACTCCATTCTGTAAATGTACTACATTATTTCTATCCATTCTTAAGTAGAGGGACATCTAGGTTGATTCCAGGTTCATGATATTGCAAATAATGCTGCTATGAACAAAGTTGAACAGATTTCCTTGTAGGAATGTGCTTCTTTTGGGTATATGCCTAAGAGTGGAACTGCTGGATCTTTTGGTAGACTGATTCCCATTTTCCTGAGGAATCACCACACAGATTTGCAAATTGGCTGTATTTGTTGGCACAACGACCAGTAGTGGATGAGTGATCTCTTTTTTTCTCCACAACCTTTCCTGCCTAAACTGTCATTGGTGTTTTTGATTTTAGCCATTATGACAGTTGTAAGATGCTATCTCAGTGTTGTTTTGATTTGCATTCCCTGATGGCTAAGGATGTTGAACACTTTCTTATGTGTCTTTCAACCGTTTTAGAGTCCTGTATTCAGAATTGTCTATTTAGTTCTGTACCTGGCTTTTTAATTGGACTATTTGATGTTTTGGAGAATATCTTCATGTGTTTTTTGTGGGGCTGTTGAATTTTTTTCCCTATTTGTGGGCTGTTGTTTTGTCTTGTTGACTGGGTTCTTTCCCTTACATATGTTTCTCAGTTTCTTGGAGTTCCATTTTTTAATTGTGGATCTCAGTGTCTTTGTTACTGGTGTTATGTTCAGGAAGCAGAATCCTATACCAATTCATTCGAGGGTTTTTCCTATTTTCTCTTCTAATAAGTTCAGTGTGGCTGGTTTTATGTTGAGGTCTTTGATCCATTTGGATATAAGTTGTATGCATGATGATAGACATGGATATATCAGCAATCTTCTACATGTCAGCAGCCATTTATGCCAGCACCAGTTGTTGAAGATGCTTTCTATATTCCATTGTATAGCTTTGGCTTCTTTGTCAAAAATCATGGGTTCATACGTTGTTTTGGCTATCCTAAGTATGTTGTAACATAAAGATATAGAAGGAAGATTGGCAAGACTGGTAGCATCTCTATGGTGTAACCTAATATCCTATCACAGGAAATAACTCAATCTCTTCCTTTCAGTCTAGACTACTGGTTCTCAACCTTCCCAATAGGCTGATCCTTTAATAGAGATCCTCATGTTGTTATGACTGCTGAACCATGAAATTATTTAATAGCTATAATTTTGCTACTATTAAAAATAATAAAAATATATTATATGACAGTGTTTGAAGATCCTACATGGAAGACCTCACTATCCCTGGGGAGCAATAAAAGTGATGGGATAGTTAGTCAATGAGGGCCAGGGGAGAATGGGAAGAAGAGGGAATTGCTATTGACTTGGAAAAGAAACTTTTTCTAATTTAAAGTTTTAAAAAAGGAAAAATTATACAAAGGCCAATACTTCTCTCACTGTGTGAGGAGCTCCAAGCTGTCCTAGAACTATTGCTGTTGTTGTATTTTAAAGATTCTAGCTAGAGAGTGAATTAAGCAACATTTATGACATTGCTTATTTAACAAAAGTTCGTTTTAAAAAAATGTTTGTTTTTCTTTGAAACTTTCTTTGTAAAAGCCTTAAAAGAATCATAATGTATAACATAGTTATCTACAATCTACTTTGGAAGCATTCCTATTAATAATGTGGCGATTTTTTTGGCTTACGTATTAAATGGCTCTATTTATCAGAACAAGCCTTAAGCCATTAATATCAAATAGATGAGGTCGTTACACTATTGCAATTATTAGTGGGATGTTATAAAGCTACTTATGTACATGGAAGCCTCCAAACTACTTCTGTCTGTATCAGTTTGAATCATGCTAAGGCTCATCTCACCATAAAGTAATGTCTTCCATTATTCTAATGAGCATTTATGCTTTTATTGGCCAATCAATTGGCTTTATGAGTAGATGTGGACCCCATCATCAGATTCGCTCTCAAGCTCTGATTCCTCTACCTCTTAGCTGTCTAAATGCATTCATTGTGCCTGTTACTTAGTTACTGCTAAAGTGAAGATATGCAGAGGACAGGCAGTCCATGTGTTTACAGACAGCAATAGAGAAAAAAGAATTGTTGAAGTTTTTTCTCAATGGAGGGATTTACAAGCTTGTCATGTCCAGATTGGACTGGATCTTCTATAATGTCCTGATGATGTTTTCCTATCTGTAGTGCCAAGCCTCACCTGAATAATCCATTCTTATGATGGGAATCCCATATAGATTGCAATAGTGCTTGCTATTATGCTTATTACAAACTCTTCCTTCCTAGAGCTTTGGTTGGAATACAAAATAAAATAAAAAATTGAAAATTTTGTAAAAATTAAATGACTCAGGGTCAGATTCCAGATGTTTAAAGCTGCCTGGTTAACTAAGTCAGGTAGAATTAAATTTTCTTCTTGAATCTCTATAGGTCATTTTTCTGATGGCTGTAAAGCTTTCAGGAACCCCCTGCCAAAAGGACAATGGGAACCATAGAGATAATGTAGAGATTGAGTCAGATAAAAAGAAGGCTAAATTCTTAGAAAATAAGATGGTCTACAGAAAGCAAAAAAGCAATAATAAATATAAATACTATCTTTAATATTAACATAAAATATATTCTCTCTCCTATATATACTCCAATTTTTTATTTTTATTAATTTACTATATATTTGAACAGGTGTCCTATGAAGACACTGCTAACCCCACACAGAAGAACTGATCCATGGTCCATGTTCAAATCAGTATCTGGCTAGTCTTTTTGTATTGAGATGCTTATGATTTCATTTTCATGTCCAAGCAACATGGAGATAAACTATTAAAGTATACTGATGTGCAATCATCCTGTGGTATTTATATTCAATATGAGTTAGTCTACAGTCTTTCCGTATCTTGGTTTATTGGCGAGAGTTCTCGAACTTCTTTATTATCTCCTATGAAGACCAATAATAATTATGTAACTCTTCAAATGTGAGAATTTGAAACTGATCATCAGGAAGATTAAATAACATCCCCAGAAAACTGAGCCTGCATGTCATGTAACCACTCAGATTTCATGAAATTCTGACCCTTGTGTCTTCAGAAAATGAACATTTTGGACTTTTGCCAGGTTGTATGTAGCTGTGAAACGGAAGAGAAGTGTTAGGACTTTCACCATATAAATTATGCACTTTTGTTTGGTCTCACTGATACAATATAAGTAAACATGGAGGTGAGAAATGTAAAGATTTCAACATAGTGTTGGAATACTAGGGAAAAAAAGCAGTGGGTGGGAGTAATTGATAATTCCTGCTAAATTAGCTCAAATCTAGGAAGAAATAATCAAAACTAGTAACAAGTCCCTAACTCAACCTGATACAAGTATAACTTAGATAGATTTATTTATAATTGTAATGGACAGGAGAAAGGGAAGTCTTGTTGATACCATGAAAGTTAACTAATACAAAAGTACCAAACATACTCAACTTCACAGACAAATATATATTGAGTGTGATGTGGTGTAGGTGTGTGTGTGTGTTTGTTTGTTTGTATAAAACAGTGTGTTTATGCACATGCTTAATAACAATTCACAAGTATCAATCTGTATCTCCCAGCCCAGAACTGGAATTTACCAAAATTCTTCCATGCCTGACTTTTTATGTTGGTTCTGATATTCTTTCCCTGTAATAGTAACATTTTAGCAACTAAACCAATTCTCCATCCTGATACATGCTGGTTTACATGTACCTTGATACTGTGTTTCTTCATATATGAAGAAAACCCCACAAGTATATCCCCCTTTGTTAGGGAATCTCCAAAAATTAGTTGTCCTTTTTTTGTTATAATAGCAGTCTATTGGAAATTCCAATCTGTCAGTTGTGAAACACTAACCCCCATCTGCACTAGCAAAAGCACAGCTTACCTTACCTTATCCTTAAAATGAGTGCCTTTGCACAAGCAGACTTGCCAAGTTATTATTTATTCAAACTTAACTGCGAATAAGTAAGATGAGACAAAGATAACCATTATCTAATAATATTCATTACTCTAATATATAAATTTAATGACTGTGAATTAAATACATAGTGTTTAAGAGCCAGCATTTTTGGAAGTACTAATACATACTTTATATAAAATCATGTCAAATTGAACAAATTGAATCTAGAGACTGAGAATTGGATTCCAGTGCTATAGAGTGGAAATACTTTTTAAAGAAAAAGGAAACAGAAGCAGACACCTGCAGCTAAACAAGGGGCAAAATTCCTGGAATCCAGTTGCTGAGAGGGAGGAGTGATGAGCAAAGTGGTGAAGACCATGCTGGAGAAACCCACAGAAACAGCTGACCTGAGCAAGGGGGAGCTCTGAAACCCAGACTTATAGATAGCAAACCAGAATAAGACTGAACCAGGCCAAATGAATGTGGAGGTCAATTCAGATATCTGCACAATCTATGGGGCCTCTGGTATTGGATCAGTATTTATCCATAATACTCAAATGGACTTTGGGAGGCCATTCCATATAGAGATTTCCTCTTGGCCTACATACATGTGGGAGATCATTTATAAAGAAAACCATTATATAGTAATATTCATTACTCTAATGTATAAACTTGCTGAGTGTGAATTAAATACCAGTTACTAAATACACCCAAAGCAATCACTGTTGATATCTGGACTTTTGCACACACAGTGCAAGTTTTCTGGTCCTGCTAGGTATACATTTCCATGAAAATACTCTGTCAGCCATGCATTGGTGGCTCACACCTTTAGTCCCAGGAATCAGGAGGCAGAGCCAGGCAGGTCTCTGTGAGTTCAAGGCCAGCCTGGTCTCCGGAGCGACTGCCATGATAGGCTCCATAGCCACACAGAAAAAATTTTCTCAGAAAACCAAAAAAAAAATGAAAGAAAGAAAGAAAGAAAGAAAGAAAGAAAGATAGCAAGCAAGCAAAAGAGAAAATACTCTATCTCTCTCTGTGTATCTCTGTCTCTGTATTTCCCTTTCTGTCTCTCTCAAACACACAAATACGCACACACATATAAATATATCAAGGAAGGCCACACACACTCATTCAGAACTGCTAGATATCTTCTCATTCAACCAAAGCCGTACTCTGGCAATGAAATGCAGGTCCTTCCAGCTCTTCTGTACTAAAACTCTCACACAATATCTGTTTCTACCAGGCGTTTTCTCTTTCATAGCCAAAACCCCCACATATATAAGGATTCAGCTCCCTCCTTCTGTAAATAAAACCACCACAGAATATATTGCTATGTCTTTTGTTAGCAGGTACTTCAGGAATTTTCTCTTGCACAGCCAAAACCACACATATAGGTGATTAATCTTCTGCTAATTATTTCCTACCCTAGAGCAAAAAGACCTAATAAAAATACAAGCCACATATAAGTCCATTTTGTGAGCATTTTCCCTACAGCAACAAAGTCCAATAAAAGGATAGGAGTCTGCCTAAGACTGAAGCAGGGCCGCTGAATGGGGGTGTCAATCTGGAGGCCCAGGCAGTCTATGGGACCCTGACAGTATAATCAGTATTTATTCATGGTGGATGAATGGGATTTGGGAGCCCATTCCCTGGGGAGGAATACTCTCTCAGCCAAGGCACATGTGGATTTCAGTTTTAAAGATAACCATTGTTAAATCATATTCATAACTCTAGTATATAAACTTATTGAGTGTGTCTTAAATATTAGTTACTAAATATACACAACATAATTACTGTTGATATCTTGGCTTTACCCTCTCCCCTTGGCATGGGCAACTGGACCCTGTTCCCACTCCTCCCTCCTCTTCTTTCTGACTTTTGACTTTTCCTCAGCACCCACTCAGAGCCAACCCTTTCTTGAACCCCTGCTTCTCCCACTTTCCTGTCACTCCCTGTCAGCCCTCTCCCGGTTGTGTGCCTTCTCCTTTGGGAAACTTTCCTGATTGTGGGTCCTCTCTAATTCTCTGGCTGTCTCCCTGCATTAGCATGGCTTTTATTTAGGCTTTCTTTTAGAATCTAGGATTCATTTTAGCCAGATGATTACTCCTCACATACAGCTGTCAAATGTTGCATGGTAACATCGTGCATGGTTTAGGTGGCTGCATAAAGACTCTGCATGCAGAAACCAGCAACCACCACATGAAATACTTCCTTAATGCACCACTATCCAGCTATTCCCACTCCTAGATGTTTTGAAATCTAGCTTGTTTCTCATTCATCGGAGGTAGGACATGTGTCATTGCCATGCTCAGACACATCTGATTGGAGCAGTCATGTAACATCTGATTAGTCACCATCCAAGATTTTCTTATTTGTATAAGTACATTTATTTAGAGACAGTGTTTTCTCTAGAACCTGCTGATGAAAAACTCTCTATGTAGCTAAGAAAGATCTTGAAATTCTGTTCCTTCAAAATCCCATGGGAGCTGGGATTACAGGCATATGCCACTAAATTCAATGCATGAGGTCCTCAGAATTGAACACATGTCTGCTTGTGTGTTTAGTAACCAGCTCTGGCTCTTTGTTTTGGTTGATGTTTTGAAGTGTCCCATAAGCTCAAGATTGTGTTCTAAGCACGGTTCATCACAGTGAGAAGTCTAAGGTAGTATCGATTAATCTTCAATGTTAAATCTTCACAGATCAAGACTGGAAAAAAATGAAAACCCTATATTTAATTAGAAGTTCCTGTTATCACCGCATATCTGTCTAAGGTAATACATATTAGGTATTATAAACCTAGAGACCTAACCTTGGCTGGAGAGGTCATGGACTAGTCAGTACAAGAAAAATTCTACTTCCATTTTCTTATACAAATGTAATATCGAATTTTATTCCAAATGTATATTCTTATACACAGAAATAAATAAAGCAGCTGACTGTCATCAAAGTACCTTCCTTTTGAAATACCAGACTATTACACAGACCCACACCTGATCAAAATGCAGAGAAGTGATGATGCCATGCTGTAGCTAGACCCCGGAAAGGTCAATTATGTGTGTTATGGGACAGGTTATTTCTGCCTCTCGATAAGATGTGAACAAATGTAATACAATTTTGACATCAGCAATTCACATGAAAATAAAATCAGGATCAATTCCACATGGAACCCTACCAAAAGTATTACAGGTTATAAATACCTGTGAAGACAGGGAGAATCAGTCACATCCAGGGACAAGTTCCCACTTGCTCAGTACCCTGTGGTCTGTTCTGCGCTCCCATACAAATGAAAAAACTAAATGCATTCAGGTTAGAGATATATGTGTCTACGTATGAGCAGAAAACCACACATATGCATGCATTTTACTCATTAAAGGGTTCATGTTTGGGGCTTACATGGTATAAGCTTGGGCACAAGGAGGAAGGAAGTTGGCATGAGAGCCTAGATGTAGTATATATGTGTGAAGTTTTTAAAAAGCACAAAAAACAACCAATATTCAAAGAACTACTTGCAGGTTAGGGACTAATACTCGGTAAATGTAAAAGCTACACCCAGGAAGTTGAGGACTTGACAATGTTCTCCTAAAGTGTAACAAAACATACAAATAGAATAAATTTGGGATGGTTCTACAACTGAAAAATAGAAATTTTTAGTCAGAATGACACACCACAAGAGCAGTGGAAGAAGTGCAAAGTTGAGGAGAAAAATAATCATTTGGTTTGTTTAAGTTTTGTATTGTTTTAATAGTAGAGTATTGATGATCAGTGTAGGAAAATTATGCCATGACTAGCTAATGATGTAGTTTTTGTGTTGACAAAGTGAAGGGATGAACACAGACCTAAGCACTTCTATTAAACTAGGGATGGGGTTCCTAGGGAAAGGTAGGCATGCACTGATGAAATTGAGATTCAATCGGAACCTGGATATTTGTTTCTGGCTATTAGTACTTTGAAGGAAGAAATTAATGAGGTCCTGTTGATGTGCCATTTATGGGTGATCACAAGTCACCAGTTCACAGATATTTCCTGATGACTGTTTCACTCAGGACAGACAAGAAACAATCTAAACACCATCAGACCTTCAGAAACCAAGTCCAATTTCATGATTTAAATGAGAACCAGATGGGAAGTAGTGGGTAGAGATGCTTACTGGCAGGGCTGTGCACAAATGGCACAGAGCAAGCAAAGACTTCTGCTCTAAGCCTGCTCTCACAGGATCCTCAAATGTTGTCCATATGGCAGGCATTTGCCAGTTCACCTTAGAACAGACACAAATGTTTGACTTCTCCTAACCAATGAAGGAGTCCCGATTGGCATCTTAATCAGACTGGCTCAGTTCTGTACCTGTCACCAATCAAGTCACAGATGAGGATGCACAAGCCACAACAGCTCGGTGGTGAAGAGACAATTGGTACCAGTCTTGCAAGTAAAGGCAGAGTGTTCACTTTGCTTACACCAGTATCAGAGGCAGTGTACACAGAAAATGCTCAAAGCCTAGAATTTGGAAGAAGATTTCCTGTTCATTTCAAGCAACACCAGGTACAGTTTCTTTGGCTGCTCTCTTCTAGGAGTATTTTGTTTTCATGGGCCCCAGATTTCTCTCTTTGTCAAAAACAATTTGTAGTGTGGATTGGGTCACTGGACATTGTTTCTATTGGCTGACTCATCTGGAATCCAAGCCTGGATTATAAACAACCAAGTTCTATTTCTCTTTTGTCTAAAGAGTCTGTGGTTGCTGAGACAACCATGCCTCTTCTCAGAATAGTGTGGCCCATTCCAAGGAGACTGCTGATCTAATCCTTGACCTTAGTGTCCTTTCTTATATTCCCTATTTTTTTGTTTCTTTTTATATCCTTAGAGCCTGTCCTGACATTCTCTCTGTGGCCCTGGCTTTCCTTAGACCTACGAAGACCTGCCTGCTCCTGCCTTCCACGTACTGGGATAAAAGCATTCATCATCACCTCCAGGCATGTTCCCTCAAAATTCACATTTTGAGACTGACATGTCACAAACAACAATGTCATCTTCATTTGCAAATATTTTCTGGAAAATAACTAATTTACACTCTTAAGGCTAAGGGCATTTTACCATATAACTTCAATTTTTATTTTTTTCTTTTGCTTGTTTGTTTTGTGTATTTTATTGAGACAGGGTTTCTCTGTGAGCTTTGTACCCTTACTCATGGAACTTACTTTGTAATCCAGTCTGATGTAGAATTACAGACATCAGCCTGCCTCTGCCTCCTAAGTGCTGGGTTTAAATGTGCCTCTATTGCCCAGACACTTCCATTAAAATGTTTCATCTGTAAATTTTTCAATTGGAACTGTATCTCTGATGTTTCAGGTAAAAACTCACCTTGAGCATGAACATGGCCTTGTTTATGTTCTATGGAAATTTCTGAATGTTTCATGTGATTTCAATAAGTATTATCATGACCAGGTATGTAAACTGTTAATTTATAGTCTCTGCTTCTTTTAATGTTAGGGTAATTTTTCTGTTTCTTTATTTTGCTCAGAGTTATTTATGTGTCTGTGCACAACACATCTTTCTGAAGTCAGAGGAAAACTGAGAGAAGGATGTCAGTGGCTTTTTGTCCCCCCCCCCCCCCGACATATGGTATTAAGGAAGGAAAGCACATGTCACCAGTCTGGCAGAAGTCTCCTATAGGAGAAGTTAGTGGAAAATGTCTGTTTAATTCTCCTTTATTGAATAACTGGAGAAATATTAGTGTCAACTGTTTCTGAAGTCAGGTAGAATGCGTAAATGAATACATCATACCAGTCTTTTATTCCTTTTGACAATTCATCATTGAAAAGGGACTGTACCCTTTCCCACCTGCCTGTCATTCCCTGAAAGCCTCTTCTGGGCCAATGACTGCTCCTGAGGGAACCTTTCCTGGTTGTAAGAACACTATCCAGTAATTCACACTCCAGGATATTGTGAAATCTAAGCAGGCATCTCATTCATGGAAGGTCTGGAAGAAGACTCCTACAGTCCTTGTAGAAGATATTGAAAAGTGTTTCTTTCCTTCTACCTTATTGAATAGTTGGAGATATATTAGTGAGGGTGAGTCCTCCATTGGGGGATAATCTAACTCTGTCACATCATTTGGGAAAGGACCTTGGTCCAACCAATGTATCTATCTGTATAGAGTATCATTCTATATGGAAGGTTCTCCCAAAGACAAATTGCACACTAGGGATAAATCCATATGTCTCTTCCAGAAGTCCCATAGGCTGCCCAAGAACCCCAGATAGCACCCAAGTTCATGGCCTAGTATGGTCCTATATAGATTACCAAGATGTCAGATGGGGTCTCTGAACTACAACTTGTCATGCCAGCTGTTGCTGTGGTTTTCCCTAGCAAGGTCTTGACTCCTTTGCTCATCACTCCTCCATCTCTACAACTGGATTCAAGGTACTCAATTCAGTGCTTGGCAGTCAATCTCTGCTTATGCTTCCACCTGCTACTGGATGCAGGCTCTAGGATGTCATTTAAGATAGTCATCAATCTCACTATACTGTGGAGACATTGCCTGATGACCCTTTCACTCATGACAGACTAGATATTGTACAGACACAAATCAGTCCTTCAGAAACCATCTATTTTAACATTCCCTAGAATAGAAGAAGTGTGGGGACATGTTTTCTTCATGGGATATCCCTGCACAAACAGCACAGAACAACCAAAGACTTCTCTGTCCTTGCACAGAAACACAGGGCCATATGATCTATGTCAGGCACTTAATTTTACCCTTCAAATGCAAGGACACACACACACACAGAGAGAGAAAGAGAGAGATATCAGGGCCTGTTGATTTACAAAGCCTGAATAGTCAAAGTATATACACCAAAATAGGGGAGTTAGAGGGGGAGGGAGGAGGAGAGAGAGGGAGACCAATAGGTCGTAGAGACAAATGCACATGATAGCAAGAAAGAGAATTGTGTGTTGGGCCCAGTAAGTGTCCCATCAACAATAGGCAAACTCCCCCAACCATACACTCACTGCAGGTCATGATGCAAGGTCCTGATACATTTCCATTACATTAAAACCAAATTTTTCTACTTAGGGCAAGGTGTCAGGTTCTTCAATGTGTCCACAGCCTTACAACCACAACCTTCTCATGCAGTATTTGGAGTCTGATACTGCTCAGAATTCCCTCTTCTATATCCACTGACACAAATATGCACATACACACATGGGAGATGACAGGTCCTTTGAGATTAACCCTACCTAACAACTGAAACATCTTGGGCACTCAAGGAACACACACAAATACACCACACACACACACACACACACACACACACACACACACACACACAAATACACAAACACACACACACACACACACACAGAGAGAGAGAGACAGAGAAAGAGACAGAGACAGAGATAAAGTTTTCTGTTCCTTGTAGGTATAAATGTCCATGAAAATACAGTCTCTGTCTCTCTGCCACTGGGTCATTCAGAATGAGGTGTCAGTAACTTACTGCTAGATATCCTTCTATTCAACCAAAGTCCCACTCTGGTAAGCAAATGCAGGTGCTACTAGCACTTCTGTAACTAAAAGCCTCACACAACACATCGCTATGTCTGTTTGTACAAGGTATTTCTCTTGCATAGGCAAAACAACACATATATCAGGATTCAGCTCCCTTCTTCTGTAAATAAAACCATCACAGAATACAATGCTATATCTATTGCTACCAGGTATTTTAGGTTTTTCCATTGCACAGCCAACCCCACATATAGCAGGTTTCAACTGCTGCTAATTATCCCCTGCCCTAGAGGTAAGACACAATAAAAAATACATGCCAGGTATCAGTCCATTTTGGGATCCTTTTCCCTAGAGCAAGAGTACAAAAAAAGGCTAGGGGTCTGCCTAAGCCTGAAGCAGGGCCGCTGAATGTGGGTGTCAGTAGAGAGCCCTTGCCAGTCTATGGACCACTGGAAGGGTAATCAATATTTATTCCTAGTGCATGAATGAGCTTTGGGAACCCATTCCCTAGAAAACAATACTCTCAACCAAGAACATATGAATTTCATTTTTAAAGATGTACGGTGTTTAATAATAATCACTACTATAGTATATAAACTTAATGAGTGTGTCTTAAATATTAGTTACTAAATATACACAACGTAATCACTGTTGATATCCTGGCTTTTCCATCACCGCTGGTCATAGGCAATTTGACCACGTTCCTAATCCCAACTCCTCTCCATCTTCTGCCTGGTGGCTTTCCCCTCAGCACCCACTCTGATCCAACCCTTTCTTGGGCCTTTGCCTTCTCCCACCAGCCTGTCACTCCCTTTCAGTCCCCTCCAGGGCCTGTGCCTTCTCCTTTGGGAACCTTTCCTGGTTGTGGGTCCTCTCTAATTCTCTGGCTCTCTCCCTGCATCAGGATAGCTTTTATCCAGGCTACCTTTTAGACCCTGGATCCCTTTTGACAGGTGATTAGCCTCACCTCCCGCTGCCAAAAGTTGCCTGGCTACATTGTGCATGGTTTAGGTGGCTGCAAAAGGACTCTGAATGCACAAACCAGCTTTCACCACCAGAAAGCCTTGCTTAATGTCACCACTATCTAGCTATTCCCACTCCTCATTGTATGAAATCTAAGCTGGTGTCTCATTTGTGGAAGGTAGGACCTGTGTCATTGCTCTGCCTTGACACATCAGATAAGAGTAATCACATGACCACTGATAAGCCACCCTCCAAGATTTTACTTATTTGCATAAGTACATATATTTAGAGACAGTGTTTCCGGTAGATCAGGATGACCCCAAACTCTCTATGTAGCTGAAGAGGACCTTGAAATTCTGTTCCTTCTAAATCCCATGAGAGCTTGGAATACAGGCATGTGCTACTAACCCTGATGAATGCCTTCTTTAGAATTGAACACATGGCTGCTTGTGTGCTCAGTAACAAGCTCTGGCTCCTCCTCCTTTTATTGTTGTTTTGAAATGTCTCATGTGCCCAGGATGGTGTTCTACTCTACTTTCTTTCCAGTGACAAGTAGAAGGAAGTATCCATCCATCTTCAAGGGTAAATCTGCTTAGCCCATGACTGGAAAAATGAAAACTCTACATTTAATTAGAAGCTTCTTTTCTCACTACATATTTATCTATAGGAAAACATGTTTGGTATTGTAAACCTAGAGAAAAAAATGGCTGGAGTGGTCATGGACTAGTGAGTAGAAGAAAACTGCTACTTCAATTTTTCTTAAACCAGTATGATATCTAACTGTATCCCAAATGTTTATCCTTGTGCACAGAGCTAAATACAGCAGCTGACCTTCATGAAAGCACCATCCTTTTGAAATACCAGACTTTTACAAAAACCCACAAGGGATCAAAATGCAGAGTAGTGACTATGCCATGCTAAAGCTAGACCCCTGAAAGTGCAATTATATGTTTTATGGGAGATGTTAGTTCTGCCTCTCAATTAGGTGGTTACAAATGAAGACAATTATGATATCATCAGTTCACGTGAAAATGAAATCAGGGTCAATTCCATGCGGAACACTACCAGAAGTGTTACAAGTTATCAATACCCGAGATGACAGGGAGAATCAGTCTCCCAGACAATTTCCCACTTAGGCTTTTCAGTCCCCAGTGGATTCTTCTGCATTCCCATACAAATGAACAAACTAAATGTACTCTGTAGGTGAGAAATACATGTGTCTATGTATGAGCACAAAACCACATGTATGCATGCATTTTATTCATTAAATGGCTCATGTTTGGGGCTTACATGGGATAAGCTTAGGCAAAAACTGGAAGGAAATTGGCATGAGAGACTAGATGTAGTATTTATGTGTGAAGTTTTTTAAAAACAAACAATAATCAACTAATCTTCAAAGAACTGGTGGCAGGTTAGCCAGGAATACTGGGGAAATGTAAAATAAGCACCCAGGCCTTTGAGGACTAATTCACCAAGTGATTGACAGTGCTCTCCTAAAGAATAACACAACATACAAATTTAAGGACTTAAATGAGACCCTGGAAGGGAAGTAGAGTGGAGAGATAGATGCCTACTGGCTAGGCTGTGTACAAAAGGCACCGAACAAGCAAAGCCTTCTTCTCTAAGTTTGTTGTCACAGGACCCCCATCTGTTGTCCACGTGGCAAGCATTTGACAGTTCACCTTAGAGCAGACACAAGTCAGTTTACTTCGCCTGACCAATGAGGGTGCCCGGATTGGCATCTCAATCTGACTGGCTCATTTCAGTACCTGTCACCAATCAGGTTCCAGCTCCGGATGCACAAGTTCCAGGAGCTGGGTGGTCAAGAGATAGTTGGTGCCAGTCTTGCAAGTGAAGGCAGAGCGTTCACTTCGCTTACACCACTGCCCCAGGCAGTGTGCACCCAAGGTGCGCAAAGCCGTGAAATTGGAAGAGGATTTTCTGTTCAACTCAAGCAACACCTGGTACAGCCTCATTTGCTGCTGTATTCCAAGACTATTTTGTTTTTATGGGACCCAGAATGCTCTCTTTGTCATTAACACTTTAGAGTGTGGATTGGGCCACTGGACATTGTTCCTATTGGCTGACTCATCAGGAACCCGAGCCTGGATTTGAAACCACTCAGTTCTCTTTACCTTTTGTCTAAAGAGTCTGATTGCTGAGACAACCAGGCCTCTTTTCAGAATATTGTGGACCATCCCAGGGTGACTGCTGTTCTATTCCTGGACCTCAGTATCCAATCTAATATTCCCCCCCCCCTTTTTTTTGGTATTTGAGACCGAGTTTCTTTTTGTAGCCTTCAAGTTTGTCTTGGCTTTTGATGTTTACTTAGCCCAGGCAGGCCTTCCTCAAATCCACGGAAATCTGCCTGCCTCTGCCTTCCATGAACTGGGAGAAAAGCATTCATCACCACCTCCAGGCATGTTACCTCAAAATTTCTATTTTGAGTCCGGCATGTCACTGATAACAAAGTTAACATCATTTGTAACTGTTTACTGGAAAATACCTTAATTACATTCTTGAGTTTAAGGGCATTTTACACTATATCTACATTTTTTTCATTTGTTAGTTTGTTTTGTGTATTTTTTGAGACAGGGTTTCTCTGTGTGCTTTGGAGCCTTTCCTGTGGAACTTACTCTGTAAACCGTTCTGGCTTAGAACTTACAGAGATCTGCCTGACTCTGCCTCCAGAGTGCTGGGATTAAAGCCTTTGCCTCTATTGATTGAAACCTTACATTGATATGTTCATCTGGAATTTTTCCTATTGGATCTGTCATTTTGTTGTTCATTCATGAACTCATCTTAAGTATGAACATGACCATGTTTATGTTCTGTTGAAATTGCTAAATGTTTCAAGTGATTTCAATAAGAATTGTCATGTTCTGGTGCATAAACTGTTGATTTATAGTCTCTATATTAGAGGTAGGGTAATATGTTCTGTTCATTTATTTTGCTCAGAGATATATATCTGTCTGTGCACAACGCAACTTTCTACTAGTCAGAGGAAAACTGAGCATTGGATGTCAGTATTTTTTTTCTACATATGGTATCATGGAAGGAAAATTGCAGGTCTGGTAGAAGGCTCCTTCAGGCTTTGTAGAAGATAATAGAAAGTGTGTCTTTAATTCTCTCTTATTGAATAGTTGGAGAAATAGCAGGGTCAATGCTTTTTAAGTCAGATATTATACATACATGAATATATATTGTACCACCATGCTTTTATTCATTTTGACATTTCATCATTGACAACTTTGAAAACACATTTTTATGTATTAAACACCATCTTGTTTTAAAAAACCAATCTGCCTGTCCTCTCACTCCCATCCTACCATGTCTAATACCTACTTTCCTTTGTTTTCAATCTGGTTTTCTCAGTTGTTGTTGACAAGGATATTACGAATCAATTCACTAACAAGAGCAGTGAGAAGTTGAAAATACAGCTGGACCTGAAGGCCAGGGCCTCTGAAGAGGAGACACTTTCAGATCACTATGTCATCCTCAGGAGCCTTGGCAAAGGGAACTTTGCTGAGGTGAAGCTTGTCTACCACCTTCACACAGAGGTGCAAGTTGCTGTCAAGGTCCTACAAAATGGAACCAAAAATGAATTCAGCAGAAAAACCGAAAGCAACATGTATAAAACGTTGGACCACCCATATATTATCAAGCTGTTCCATATCATCAACACCAAAGAATAGACCTATATGGTGTTGGAACATGCTGTTGGTGGAGATCTGGTGAGCTATATTGGGAGGGTGGGCCGTCTGAGGAGGAGCAGGCCCAGCACATTTTTACACAGCTGGTGTGTGCAGTTCATTACTTCCATGATAATGGCATTGCACACAGAGACATCAAGCTAGATAATATCCTGCTTGATGACAAAGGCAACATCAAGTTGTGCAACTTTGGCCTGGCCATCTGAGTCACCCCTGGCCAGGGTACCAAGGGCTTCTGTGGAACCCTGGAATATTGTGCTCCAGATTTGTTCCTTGGAAAGGAATACAATGCAAAGGCAGTTGACATCTGGAGCATGGGAGTGGTTTTATATACAATGGTGATTGCATCCTTTCCCTGCAAAACCAACACCTATTCAGACATGAAGGAGGAGATGCTGGATCCCAAGTACCACCTCCCTTACACTCTTTCCCAAAACATAGCAAACATCATTGTGCAGTTGTTCACTGTGAATCCTGAGCAGAGGCCCAAGATATTTGACATGAGGCAGCATCAGTGGTTCAAGACCAAGAAGAATTTGGGAAAATCACACCATCCTTAGAGGCACTCTGGAACATCCTGAATCCCAGCATTGTGGTGGCTATGAGGAGAATGGACTACCATCCCAAGGACATTAGTGCTTGTCTATGTGAGAAGAAATTCAATAACATCATGGCCACATAACTAATTTTAAACCACAAGTCACCCTGTGACCACTAAAAGTAGGCTGCAAAATTCTTGCCGGCCCGTGTTACTATGTCCCCGGCAGATGCTCTTATTAGCTTTCCAACTCAGAGGGGACTGAGTGAGCTTGCTCTTCCCATCTTGCTGGAGGAACACCTGGTGCATGATGTAAAGGGATCAAGGAAAAAGAAGATGATAAGCCTGAGCATGCCTGCCAGCTTGTGCTGCCAGCACCCAAACTTGCTCATAAGGTTAATTATCTCAAGAGCAGATGTATGGCACTGGATAGCATGATTTGCAATTGCTCATCCTCAAGAACCCTGTCCTCTGAGAGCACTTCTTCTGCATCCTTTTTCTCCTGTGACACCCCAGGAAGGGAACACCCCCCAAAATAGCTCAGACACTCAGAATTCTGGGAGCTACAGGGAGGTCCCTCACATTGTGAACACCACAGCCACATACAACATGCAGAGAGGTTCTCTTCAGACAACATCCAAGGACATCTATGGTGATGTCCCTCCTGAAGGCATACCCCATATCCAGATACTGCCTTCAGGCCACATCAAAGAACAGCTTTGAAGATGTCCCTTCTGAAGAAACAACTGCAATCCAGAAATCATCCATTCAGGAAACATCCAATAACATCTTTCATGATGAACCTCCTGAAGACATTGATGAAATCCAGAGATCTTCTCTTCAGCAGTCATCCCAGAAGAGCTTTGACAATGTCCTCCTTGAAGGCATACCTTAAATAGAGATGTAACAGCTTTGATGATGTCCTATCTAAAGACATATTGAAATTCCCGAGATCTTTCCTTCAGGAAACATTCAGTAACATCTTTAATGATGTTCCTCCTGAAGAAATCCCTGAAATCCAGAGACCTTCCTTTCTGGCTACCTCAAAG